>NW_025745739.1:109579-137079 GCF_021184085.1 Oncorhynchus gorbuscha | reverse complement strand
TCTCCTCTGTAGTCACTCAGCCTCTCCTCTGTAGTCACTCAGCCTCTCCTCTGTAGTCACTCAGCCTCTCCTCTGTAGTCACTCAGCCTCTCCCCTGTAGTCACTCAGTCTCTCCTCTGTAGTCACTCAGCCTCTCCTCTGTAGTCACTCAGCCTCTCCTCTCTAGTCACTCAGCCTCTCCTCTGTAGTCACTCAGTCTCTCCTCTGTAGTCACTCAGCCTCTCCTCTGTAGTCACTCAGCCTCTCTGTAGTCACTCAGCCTCTCTGTAGTCACTCAGCCTCTCCTCTGTAGTCACTCAGCCTCTCCTCTCTAGTCACTCAGCCTCTCTGTAGTCACTCAGCCTCTCCTCTGTAGTCACTCAGTCTCTCCTCTGTAGTCACTCAGCCTCTCCTCTGTAGTCACTCAGCCTCTCCTCTGTAGTCACTCAGCCTCTCCCCTGTAGTCACTCAGCCTCTCCTCTCTAGTCACTCAGCCTCTCCCCTGTAGTCACTCAGCCTCTCCTCTATAGTCACTCAGCCTCTCCTCTGTAGTCACTCAGCCTCTCCTCTGTAGTCACTCAGCCTCTCCTCTATAGTCACTCAGTCTCTCCTCTGTAGTCACTCAGCCTCTCCTCTGTAGTCACTCAGCCTCTCCCCTGTAGTCACTCAGCCTCTCCTCTATAGTCACTCAGCCTCTCCTCTGTAGTCACTCAGCCTCTCTGTAGTCACTCAGCCTCTCTGTAGTCACTCAGCCTCTCCTCTGTAGTCACTCAGCCTCTCCTCTGTAGTCACTCAGCCTCTCCTCTATAGTCACTTAGCCTCTCGTCTGTAGTCACTCAGCCTCTCCTCTATAGTCACTCAGCCTCTCTGTAGACACTCAGCCTCTCCTCTGTAGTCACTCAGCCTCTCCTCTGTAGTCACTCAGTCTCTCCTCTGTAGTCACTCAGCCTCTCTGTAGTCACTCAGCCTCTCCTCTGTAGTCACTCAGCCTCTCCCCTGTAGTCACTCAGCCTCTCCTCTCTAGTCACTCAGCCTCTCCCCTGTAGTCACTCAGCCTCTCCTCTATAGTCACTCAGCCTCTCCTCTGTATTCACTCAGCCTCTCCTCTGTAGTCACTCAGCCTCTCCTCTGTAGTCACTCAGCCTCTCCTCTGTAGTCACTCAGCCTCTCCTCTGTAGTCACTCAGCCTCTCCTCTCTAGTCACTCAGCCTCTCCCCTGTAGTCACTCAGCCTCTCCTCTATAGTCACTCAGCCTCTCCTCTGTATTCACTCAGCCTCTCCTCTGTAGTCACTCAGCCTCTCCTCTGTAGTCACTCAGCCTCTCCCCTGTAGTCACTCAGCCTCTCCTCTGTAGTCACTCAGCCTCTCCTCTGTAGTCACTCAGACTCTCCTCTGTAGTCACTCAGCCTCTCCTCTGTAGTCACTCAGCCTCTCCTCTGTAGTCACTCAGCCTCTCCCCTGTAGTCACTCAGCCTCTCCTCTCTAGTCACTCAGCCTCTCCTCTGTAGTCACTCAGCCTCTCCTCTGTAGTCACTCAGCCTCTCCTCTGTAGTCACTCAGCCTCTCCTCTGTAGTCACTCAGCCTCTCCTCTGTAGTCACTCATCCTCTCCCCTGCAGTCACTCAGCCTCTCCTCTGTAGTCACTCAGCTTCTCCTCTGTAGTCACTCAGCCTCTCCTCTGTAGTCACTCAGCCTCTCCCCTGTAGTCACTCAGCCTCTCCCTGTAGTCACTCAGTCTCTCCTCTGTAATCAAACAGAGGCTCTCTCTCTCTCTCTCTCTCTCTCTCCCTCCCTATTCCCTCTCCCCTCTCTCTCTCCCTCTCCCCTCCCTCCCTCCCTCTCCCCTCTCTATCTCTCTTCCCTCTCTCTCTCCCTCCCTCTCCCCTCCCTCCCTCTCCCTCTCTCTTCCCTCTCTCTTTCATCTGTCTCTTATCCACACATTTATTCCTTTCCAGCTAGGGGGCGTGAGGATGGGAGGATCGGGAGAGCAACACAGCAGGAGAGAAGTGTGTGTGTGTGTTTCTATGTGTTTGTCTCTGTGTGTGTGTGTGTGTGTCTCAGTGAGTGTGTGTGTGTTTCTATGTGTTTGTCTCTGTGTGTGTGTGTGTGTGTGTGTGTGTGTGTGTGTGTGTGTGTGTGTGTGTGTGTGTGTGTGTGTGTGTGTGTGTGTGTGTGTGTGTGTGTGTGTGTGTGTGTGTGTGTGTGTGTGTGTGTCTCCATGTTTGTGACTCTATGTGTGTGTGTTTGTGTGTGTGTGTCTCTATGTGTGTGTCTCTATGTGTGTGAGTGTGAGTGTGTCTCTGTGTGTGTGTGTGTCTCTATGTGTGGGTCTGTGTGTGTGTGTGTGTGTGTGTGTGTGTGTGTGTGTGTGTGTGTGTGTGTGTGTGTGTGTGTGTGTGTGTGTGTGTGTGTGTGTGTGTGTGTTTGTCTCTGTGTGTGTGTGTGTGTGTGTGTGTGTCTCAGTGAGTGTGTGTGTGTTTCTATGTGTTTGTCTCTGTGTGTGTGTGTGTGTGTGTGTGTGTGTGTGTGTGTGTGTGTGTGTGTGTGTGTGTGTGTGTGTGTGTGTGTGTGTGTGTGTGTGTGTGTGTGTGTGTGTGTGTGTGTGTGTCTCGATGTGTGTGTCTCCATGTTTGTGACTCTATGTGTGTGTGTTTGTGTGTGTGTGTCTCTATGTGTGTGTCTCTATGTGTGTGAGTGTGAGTGTGTCTCTGTGTGTGTGTGTGTCTCTATGTGTGGGTCTCTGTGTGTGTGTGTGTGTGTGTGTGTGTGTGTGTGTGTGTGTGTGTGTGTGTGTGTGTGTGTGTGTGTGTGTGTGTGTGTGTGTGTGTGTGTGTGTGTGTGTGTGTGTGTGTGTGTCTCTGTGTGTGTGTGTGTGTGTGTGTGTGTGTGTGTGTGTGTGTGTGTGTGTGTGTGTGTGTGTGTGTGTGTGTGTGTGTGTGTGTGTGTGTGTGTGTGTGTGTGTGTGTGTGTGTGTGTCTCTGTGTGTGTGTGTGTGTGTGTGTGTGTGTGTGTGTGTGTGTGTGTGTGTGTGTGTGTGTGTGTGTGTGTGTGTGTGTGTGTGTGTGTGTGTCTCGATGTGTGTGTCTCCATGTTTGTGACTCTATGTGTGTGTGTTTGTGTGTGTGTGTCTCTATGTGTGTGTCTCTATGTGTGTGAGTGTGAGTGTGTCTCTGTGTGTGTGTGTGTCTCTATGTGTGGGTCTCTGTGTGTGTGTGTGTGTGTGTGTGTGTGTGTGTGTGTGTGTGTGTGTGTGTGTGTGTGTGTGTGTGTGTGTGTGTGTGTGTGTGTGTGTGTGTGTGTGTGTGTGTGTGTGTGTGTGTGTGTGTGTGTGTGTGTGTGTGTGTGTGTGTGTGTGTGTGTGTGTGTGTGTGTGTGTCTCGATGTGTGTGTCTCCATGTTTGTGACTCTATGTGTGTGTGTTTGTGTGTGTGTGTCTCTATGTGTGTGTCTCTATGTGTGTGAGTGTGAGTGTGTCTCTGTGTGTGTGTGTGTCTCTATGTGTGGGTCTCTGTGTGTGTGTGTGTGTGTGTGTCTCTGTGTGTGTGTGTGTGTGTGTGTGTGTGTGTGTGTGTGTGTGTGTGTGTGTGTGTGTGTGTGTGTGTGTGTGTGTGTGTGTGTGTGTCTCTGTGTGTGTGTGTGTGTGTGTGTGTGTGTGTGTGTGTGTGTGTGTGTGTGTGTGTGTGTGTGTGTGTGTGTGTGTGTGTGTGTGTGTGTGTGTAGCAAGGCAGAAAGAGCCTCCAGACACAGACGGATAGAATGAGAGAAAGGAGGCATGGCTGCACGCCTGTCACCCCCCCAAGACTAATTGCTGCCAACGACACCTCCCAAGTGGCACCCTATTTCCTATAGAGTGCACTACTATTGAGAAGGGCCCTATTTCCTATATAGTGCACTACTATTGAGAATGGCCCACAGACTGTCTCTTCATCACACCTTTCAAACCAAGACGTTTTTTCACCAACTTTAGCATCCGGCCAACTTTAGCATCCGGCCAACTTTAGCATCCCGCCAACTTTAGCATCCCGCCAACTTTAGCATCCCGCCAACTTTAGCCTTCTTTCCAACTTTAGCATCCCGACAACTTTAGCATCCCGCCAATTTCAGCATCCCGTCAACTTTAGCATCCCTCCAACTTTAGCATCCCGCCAACTTTAGCATCCCACCAACTTTAGCATCCCACCAACTTTAGCATCCCGCCAACATTAGCATCCGGCCAACTTTAGTATCCCGCCAACATTAGCATCCCGCCAACTTTAGCATCCTGCCAACTTTAGCATCCCGCCAACATTAGCATCCCGTAAACTTTAGCATCCCGCCAACCTTAGCATCTCGCCAACTTAAGCATACCGCCAACTTTAGCATCCTGCCAACTTTAGCATCCCTCCAACGTTAGCATCCCACCAACTTAAGCATCCCGACAACTTTAGCATCCCGCCAACATTAGCATCCTGCCAACTTTAGCATCCCTCCAACTTTAGCATCCCTCCAACATTAGCATCCCGCCAACATTAGCATCCCGCCAACATTAGCATCCCGCCAACATTAGCATCCTGCCAACTTTAGCATCCTGCCAACTTTTTTCTTAAAATATTCACACCCTTGACTTTTTCCACATTTTGTTGTGTTACAAAGTGGGATTAAAATGGATTTAATTGTATTTTTTGGTCAACAAAATACAGGTCATTGAAGAGGGAAAACAGGTTATTGAAGAGGGGCAGAGAACTTAGCTCCAATCAGACAGACAGAGAACGGAGCTCCAATCACACAGCCAGAGAACGTAGCTCCAATCACACAGCCAGAGAACGTAGCTCCAATCACACAGCCAGAGAACGTAGCTCCAATCACACAGCCAGAGAACGTAGCTCCAATCACACAGCCAGAGAACGTAGCTCCAATCACACAGCCAGAGAACGGAGCTCCAATCACACAGCCAGAGAACGGAGCTCCAATCACTCAGCCAGAGAACGTAGCTCCAATCACACAGCCAGAGAACGGAGCTCCAATCACACAGCCAGAAAACGGAGCTCCAATCACTCAGCCAGAGAACGTAGCTCCAATCACACAGCCAGAGAACGTAGCTCCAATCACACAGCCAGAGAACGTAGCTCCAATCACACAGCCAGAGAACGTAGCTCCAATCACACAGCCAGAGAACGTAGCTCCAATCACACAGCCAGAGAACGTAGCTCCAATCACACAGCCAGAGAACGGAGCTTCAATCACACAGCCAGAGAACGGAGCTCCAATCACACAGCCAGAGAACAAAGCTCAGAGACAGAGATACATGACAGAGAGACACGAGGCAGACAGAGGGATGGACAGAGACACATGACAGAGAGACACGAGACAGACAGAGGGATGGACAGAGACACATGACAGAGAGACACGAGACAGACAGAGGGATGGACAGAGAAACATGACAGAGAGACACGAGACAGACAGAGGGATGGACAGAGACACATGACAGAGAGACACGAGACAGACAGAGGGATGGACAGAGAAACATGACAGAGAGACACGAGACAGACAGAGGGATGGACAGAGACACATGACAGAGAGACACGAGACAGACAGAGGGATGGACAGAGAAACATGACAGAGAGACACGAGACAGACAGAGGGATGGACAGAGACACATGACAGAGAGACACGAGACAGACAGAGGGATGGACAGAGAGACAAGAGGGAGAAATAAGCATCACTCTGATTGTTTACTTCTTAAACCTGGTGCAGGAACTATTACCCATAAACCCCTCTGCAGTGGTGAAACCCTAATTAAAACTGGTGCAGGAACTATTACCCATAAACCCCTCTGCAGTGGAGAAGCCCTACTTAAACCTGGTGCAGGAACTCTTACCCATAAACCCCTCTGCAGTTGAGAAGCCCTACTTAAACCTGGTGCAGGAACTATTACCCATAAACCCCTCTGCAGTGGTGAAACCTTAATTAAAACTGGTGCAGGAACTATTACCCATAAACCCCTCTGCAGTGGAGAAGCCCTACTTAAACCTGGTGCAGGAACTCTTACCCATAAACCCCTCTGCAGTTGAGAAGCCCTACTTAAACCTGGTGCAGGAACTATTACCCATAAACCCCTCTGCAGGGGAGAAGCCCTACTTAAACCTGGTGCAGGAACTATTACCCATAAACCCCTCTGCAGGGGAGAAGCCCTACTTAAAACTGGTGCAGGAACTATTACCCATAAACCCCTCTGCAGGGGAGAAGCCCTACTTAAACCTGGTGCAGGAACTATTACCCATAAACCCCTCTGCAGGGGAGAAGCCCTACTTAAACCTGGTGCAGGAACTCTTACCTATAAACCCCTCTGCAGTGGAGAAGCCCTACTTAAACCTGGTGCAGGAACTCTTACCCATAAACCCCTCTGCAGTGGAGAAGCCCTTCTTAAACCTGGTGCAGGAACTCTTACCCATAAACCCCTCTGCAGTTGAGAAGCCCTACTTAAACCTGGTGCAGGAACTATTACCCATAAACCCCTCTGCAGTGGAGAAGCCCTACTTAAACCTGGTGCAGGAACTCTTACCCATAAACCCCTCTGCAGTGGAGAAGCCCTACTTAAACCTGGTGCAGGAACTCTTACCCATAAACCCCTCTGCAGTGGAGAAGCCCTACTTAAACCTGGTGCAGGAACTCTTACCCATAAACCCCTCTGCAGTGGAGAAGCCCTACTTAAACCTGGTGCAGGAACTATTACCCATAAACCCCTCTGCAGTGGAGAAGCCCTACTTAAACCTGGTGCAGGAACTCTTACCCATAAACCCCTCTGCAGTGGAGAAGCCCTACTTAAACCTGGTGCAGGAACTCTTACCCATAAACCCCTCTGCAGTGGAGAAGCCCTACTTAAACCTGGTGCAGGAACTATTACCCATAAACCCCTCTGCAGTGGAGAAGCCCTACGTAAACCTGGTGCAGGAACTATTACCCATAAACCCCTCTGCAGTGGAGAAGCCCTACTTAAACCTGGTGCAGAAACTATTACCCATAAACCCCTCTGCAGTGGAGAAGCCCTACGTAAACCTGGTGCAGGAACTATTACCCATAAACCCCTCTGCAGTGGAGAAGCCCTACTTAAACCTGGTGTATAAACTATTACCCATAAACCCCTCTGCAGTGGAGAAGCCCTACTTAAACCTGGTGCAGGAACTATTACCCATAAACCCCTCTGCAGTGGAGAAGCCCTACTTAAACCTGGTGCAGGAACTATTACCCATAAACCCCTCTGCAGTGGAGAAGCCCTACTTAAACCTGGTGCAGGAACTCTTACCCATAAACCCCTCTGCAGTGGAGAAGCCCTACTTAAACCTGGTGCAGGAACTCTTACCCATAAACCCCTCTGCAGTGGAGAAGCCCTACTTAAACCTGGTGCAGGAACTCTTACCCATAAACCCCTCTGCAGTGGAGAAGCCCTACTTAAACCTGGTGCAGGAACTCTTACCCATAAACCCCTCTGCAGTGGAGAAGCCCTACTTAAACCTGGTGCAGGAACTATTACCAATAAACCCCTCTGCAGTGGAGAAGCCCTACGTAAACCTGGTGCAGGAACTATTACCCATAAACCCCTCTGCAGTGGAGAAGCCCTACTTAAACCTGGTGCAGAAACTATTACAACCCCTCTGCAGTGGAGAAGCCCTACTTAAACCTGGTGCAGGAACTATTACCCATAAACCCCTCTGCAGTGGAGAAGCCCTACTTAAACCTGGTGCAGGAACTATTACCCATAAACCCCTCTGCAGTGGAGAAGCCCTACTTAAACCTGGTGCAGGAACTCTTACCCATAAACCCCTCTGCAGTGGAGAAGCCCTACTTAAACTTGGTGCAGGAACTATTACCCATAAACCCCTCTGCAGTGGAGAAGCCCTATACAGTCCTGTCACACTGCCAACTTTCCCCTAAACACTCCACACTGCAGCACAGCAGCAACACCACAGTACCATTACAACCTGTACAGTTAATTTCAATGTCTCTTTTTCAATTGCACTTTCAGTTCTGTGGATCAGCACTTTCACAAGTTCACACTACACACCTTCTGATGCACACTACACACTACACCTTCTGATACACACTACACACTACACCTTCTGATGCACACTACACACTACACACCTTATGATACACACTTCACACTACACACCTTCTGATACACACTACACCTTCTGATACACACTACACCTTCTGATACACACTACACACTACACCTTCTGATGCACACTACACACTACACACCTTATGATACACACTTCACACTACACACCTTCTGATACACACTACACCTTCTGATACACACTACACCTTCTGATACACACTACACACTACACCTTCTGATGCACACTACACCTTCTGATGCACACTACACCTTCTGATACACACTACACCTTCTGATACACACTACACACTACACCTTCTGATGCACACTACACCTTCTGATGCACACTACACCTTCTGATGCACACTACACCTTCTGATACACACTACACCTTCCGATACACACTACACACTACACACCTTCTGATACACACTACACACTACACACCTTCTGATGCACACTACACCTTCTGATACACACTACACACTACACCTTCTGATGCACACTGCACACTACACCTTCTGATACACACTACACACTACACCTTCTGATACACACTACACCTTCTGATGCACACTGCACACTACACCTTCTGATACACACTACACCTTCTGATACACACTACACACTACACCTTCTGATGCACACTACACACTAAACCTTCTGATACACACCACACCTTCTGATACACACTACACCTTCTGATACACACTAAACACTACACCTTCTGATACACACTACAACTTCTGATACACACTAAACCTTCTGATACACACTACACACTACACCTTCTGATGCACACTACACCTTCTGATACACACTACACACTACACCTTCTGATGCACACTAAACCTTCTGATACACACTACACACTACACCTTCTGATGCACACTAAACACTACACCTTCTGATACACACTACACCTTCTGATGCACACTACACACTACACACTACACCTTCTGATACAAACTACACACTACACCTTCTGATACACACTACACACTACACCTTCTGATACACACTACACACTACACCTTCTGATGCACACTACACCTTCTGATACACACTACACCTTCTGATACACACTACACACTACACACCTTCTGATACATACTACACACTACAACTTCTGATACACACTACACACTAAACCTTCTGATACACAATACACACTACACCTTCTGATGCACACTACACCTTCTGATACACACTACACCTTCTGATACATACTACACACTACAACTTCTGATACACACTACACACTACACCTTCTGATACACACTACACATTCTGATACACACTACACACTACACACTACACACTACACCTTGTGATACACACTACACCTTCTGATACACACTACACACTACACCTTCTGATACACACTACACATTCTGATACATACTACACACTACAACTTCTGATACACACTACACACTACACCTTCTGATACACACTACACCTTCTGATACACACTACACACTACACCTTCTGATGCACACTACACACTACACCTTCTGATGCACACTACACCTTCTGATACACACTACACCTTCTGATACACACTACACCTTCTGATACACACTAAACCTTCTGATACACACTACACACTACACCTTCTGATGCACACTACACACTACACCTTCTGATACACACTACACCTTCTGATACACACTACACCTTCTGATACACAATACACACTACACCTTCTGATACACACTACACCTTCTGATACACACTACACACTACACCTTCTGATACACACTACACCTTCTGATACACAATACACACTACACCTTCTGATACACACTACACCTTCTGATTCACACTACACCTTCTGATACACACGACACACTACACCTTCTGATACACACTACACACTACACACTAAACCTTCTGATACACACTAAACCTTCTGATACACACTACACACTACACCTTCTGATACACACTACACACTACACCTTCTGATACACACTACACACTACACCCTCTGATGCACACTACACACTACACACTACACCTTCTGATACACACTACACACCTTCTGATACACACTACAACTTCTGATACACACTACACCTTCTGATGCACACTACACACTACACCTTCTGATACACACTACACCTTCTGATACACTCTACACACTACACCTTCTGATACACACTACACCTTCTGATACACACTACACACTACACCTTCTGATGCACACTACACCTTCTGATGCACACTACACACTACACATTCTGATGCACACTACACCTTCTGATGCACACTAAACACTACACCTTCTGATACACACTACACCTTCTGATACACACTACACCTTCTGATGCACACTACACCTTCTGATGCACACTACACACTACACATTCTGATGCACACTACACCTTCTGATACACACTACACACTACACCTTCTGATACAAACTACACACTACACCTTCTGATACACACTACACACTACACCTTCTGATACACACTACACACTACACCTTCTGATGCACACTACACCTTCTGATACACACTACACACTACACACCTTCTGATACATACTACACACTACAACTTCTGATACACACTACACACTACACCTTCTGATACACACTACACATTCTGATACACACTACACACTACACACTACACCTTCTGATTCACACTACACCTTCTGATACACACTACACACTACACCTTCTGATACACACTACACACTACACCTTCTGATGCACACTACACACTACACCTTCTGATGCACACTACACCTTCTGATACACACTACACACTACACCTTCTGATACACACTACACACTACACCTTCTGATGCACACTACACACTACACACTACACCTTCTGATGCACACTACACATTCTGATGCACACTACACACTACACCTTCTGATGCACACTACACCTTCTGATGCACACTACACCTTCTGATGCACACTACACACTACACCTTCTGATACACAATACACACTACACCTTATGATACACACTACACCTTCTGATGCACACTACACCTTCTGATGCACACTACACCTTCTGATGCACACTACACCTTCTGATACACACTACACACTACACCTTCTGATAAACACTACACCTTCTCATACACACTACACCTTCTGATACACACTACACCTTCTGATACACACTACACCTTCTGATGCACACTACACCTTCTGATGCACACTACACACTACACCTTCTGATGCACACTACACCTTCTGATGCACACTACACACTACACCTTCTGATGTACACTACACCTTCTGATGCACACTACACCTTCTGATGCACACTACACACTACACCTTCTGATACACAATACACACTACACCTTCTGATACACACTACACCTTCTGATGCACACTACACCTTCTGATGCACACTACACCTTCTGATGCACACTACACCTTCTGATACACACTACACACTACACCTTCTGATAAACACTACACCTTCTGATAAACACTACACCTTCTGATACACACTACACCTTCTGATACACACTACACCTTCTGATGCACACTACACACTACACCTTCTGATGCACACTACACCTTCTGATGCACACTACACCTTCTGATGCACACTACACACTACACCTTCTGATGCACACTACACCTTCTGATGCACACTACACCTTCTGATACACACTACACACTACACCTTCTGATAAACACTACACCTTCTGATGCACACTACACCTTCTGATACACACTACACCTTCTGATACACACTAAACCTTCTGATACACACTACACACTACACCTTCTGATACACACTAAACCTTCTGATACACACTACACACTACACCTTCTGATACACACTACACCTTCTGATACACACTACACACTACACCTTCTGATACACACTACACACTACACCTTCTGATACACACTACACACTACACCTTCTGATGCATATGAAACTAGGAAACACTGGCACCATTGTAGAGGGGTAGATGGTGATGAGGAGAAGAGAGCTGTCCAGAACATCCAGTCTAACAAGGAAGCTGCAGTGTGTTCTGGGATTCTGAGTTCCTCATGCACACTACAACTAACACTCTGAATCACACACAGACAAATAAAACACATCCATTCACAGCTACACCACATTCAAATATAGACCCGTAAAAACAGACTAACTAAAACGGTCTAATGCTGTGTCTCCAGTGAACCCGTTTCATCTCCTTCAAAAGCACATCCCTCCTGACCTTTCAGTTGAATCATTTATCACAACTTCCCAAGCCTTTCTCTACTCCTTCTCACACATTCTGATACACACTACACATTCTGATACATACTACACACTACAACTTCTGATACACACTACACACTACACCTTCTGATACACACTACACCTTCTGATACACACTACACACTACACCTTCTGATGCACACTACACACTACACCTTCTGATGCACACTACACCTTCTGATACACACTACACCTTCTGATACACACTACACCTTCTGATACACACTAAACCTTCTGATACACACTACACACTACACCTTCTGATGCACACTACACACTACACCTTCTGATACACACTACACCTTCTGATACACACTACACCTTCTGATACACAATACACACTACACCTTCTGATACACACTACACCTTCTGATACACACTACACACTACACCTTCTGATACACACTACACCTTCTGATACACAATACACACTACACCTTCTGATACACACTACACCTTCTGATTCACACTACACCTTCTGATACACACGACACACTACACCTTCTGATACACACTACACACTACACACTAAACCTTCTGATACACACTAAACCTTCTGATACACACTACACACTACACCTTCTGATACACACTACACACTACACCTTCTGATACACACTACACACTACACCCTCTGATGCACACTACACACTACACACTACACCTTCTGATACACACTACACACCTTCTGATACACACTACAACTTCTGATACACACTACACCTTCTGATGCACACTACACACTACACCTTCTGATACACTCTACACACTACACCTTCTGATACACACTACACCTTCTGATACACACTACACACTACACCTTCTGATGCACACTACACCTTCTGATGCACACTACACACTACACATTCTGATGCACACTACACCTTCTGATGCACACTAAACACTACACCTTCTGATACACACTACACCTTCTGATACACACTACACCTTCTGATGCACACTACACCTTCTGATGCACACTACACACTACACATTCTGATGCACACTACACCTTCTGATACACACTACACACTACACCTTCTGATACAAACTACACACTACACCTTCTGATACACACTACACACTACACCTTCTGATACACACTACACACTACACCTTCTGATGCACACTACACCTTCTGATACACACTACACACTACACACCTTCTGATACATACTACACACTACAACTTCTGATACACACTACACACTACACCTTCTGATACACACTACACATTCTGATACACACTACACACTACACACTACACCTTCTGATTCACACTACACCTTCTGATACACACTACACACTACACCTTCTGATACACACTACACACTACACCTTCTGATGCACACTACACACTACACCTTCTGATGCACACTACACCTTCTGATACACACTACACACTACACCTTCTGATACACACTACACACTACACCTTCTGATGCACACTACACACTACACACTACACCTTCTGATGCACACTACACATTCTGATGCACACTACACACTACACCTTCTGATGCACACTACACCTTCTGATGCACACTACACCTTCTGATGCACACTACACACTACACCTTCTGATACACAATACACACTACACCTTATGATACACACTACACCTTCTGATGCACACTACACCTTCTGATGCACACTACACCTTCTGATGCACACTACACCTTCTGATACACACTACACACTACACCTTCTGATAAACACTACACCTTCTCATACACACTACACCTTCTGATACACACTACACCTTCTGATACACACTACACCTTCTGATGCACACTACACCTTCTGATGCACACTACACACTACACCTTCTGATGCACACTACACCTTCTGATGCACACTACACACTACACCTTCTGATGTACACTACACCTTCTGATGCACACTACACCTTCTGATGCACACTACACACTACACCTTCTGATACACAATACACACTACACCTTCTGATACACACTACACCTTCTGATGCACACTACACCTTCTGATGCACACTACACCTTCTGATGCACACTACACCTTCTGATACACACTACACACTACACCTTCTGATAAACACTACACCTTCTGATAAACACTACACCTTCTGATACACACTACACCTTCTGATACACACTACACCTTCTGATGCACACTACACACTACACCTTCTGATGCACACTACACCTTCTGATGCACACTACACCTTCTGATGCACACTACACACTACACCTTCTGATGCACACTACACCTTCTGATGCACACTACACCTTCTGATACACACTACACACTACACCTTCTGATAAACACTACACCTTCTGATGCACACTACACCTTCTGATACACACTACACCTTCTGATACACACTAAACCTTCTGATACACACTACACACTACACCTTCTGATACACACTAAACCTTCTGATACACACTACACACTACACCTTCTGATACACACTACACCTTCTGATACACACTACACACTACACCTTCTGATACACACTACACACTACACCTTCTGATACACACTACACACTACACCTTCTGATGCATATGAAACTAGGAAACACTGGCACCATTGTAGAGGGGTAGATGGTGATGAGGAGAAGAGAGCTGTCCAGAACATCCAGTCTAACAAGGAAGCTGCAGTGTGTTCTGGGATTCTGAGTTCCTCATGCACACTACAACTAACACTCTGAATCACACACAGACAAATAAAACACATCCATTCACAGCTACACCACATTCAAATATAGACCCGTAAAAACAGACTAACTAAAACGGTCTAATGCTGTGTCTCCAGTGAACCCGTTTCATCTCCTTCAAAAGCACATCCCTCCTGACCTTTCAGTTGAATCATTTATCACAACTTCCCAAGCCTTTCTCTACTCCTTCTCACACATCGCTTTTATCAGCTTCATCTGCAAATGGGCCTCGACCCCCCACATCTGTCTGTCTGTCTGTATCGCTCCCCCACCCTCGCTCTCACTCTCTCTCTTCATCCCTAATTATCTCTGCCTGCCTGCCTACCCCCACATCTATCTGTCTATCTATCTATCTATCTATCTATCTATCTATCTATCTATCTATCTATCTATCTATCTATCTATCTATCTATCTATCTATCTATCTGTCTGTCTGTCTGTCTGTCTGTCTGTCTGTCTGTCTGTCTGTCTGTCTGTCTGTCTGTCTGTCTGTCTGTCTGTCTGTCTGTCTGTCTGTCTGTCTGCCTTGCCTGCCTATATCGCTCCCCCACCCTCGCTCTCTCTCTCTCTTCATCCCTAATTCCATCTTTCCTCCCATCACATATGTATCAAACACTCTCTCTCAGCAGGTTAAAAATGGCTGTCGAGGTGTGGAAAGGAGAAGAGGAGAAATATGTCTTTCCTGTCCAATATCAAAGACATGCTACTCTCAATGGACGTAACCGTGAGAAACCAGAGACATGCTACTCTCAATGGACGTAACCGTGAGAAACCAGAGACATGCTACTCTCAATGGACGTAACCGTGAGAAACCAGAGACATGCTACTCTCAATGGACGTAACCGTGAGAAACCAGAGACATGCTACTCTCAATGGACGTAACCGTGAGAAACCAGAGACATGCTACTCTCAATGGACGTAACCGTGAGAAACCAGAGACATGCTACTATCAATGGACGTAACCGTGAGAAACCAGAGACATGCTACTCTCAATGGACGTAACCGTGAGAAACCAGAGACATGCTACTCTCAATGGACGTAACCGTGAGAAACCAGAGACATGCTACTCTCAATGGACGTAACCGTGAGAAACCAGAGACATGCTACTCTCAATGGACGTAACCGTGAGAAACCAGAGACATGCTACTCTCAATGGACGTAACCGTGAGAAACCAGAGCTTCAGTATGAAACAGTCAGATATGGCATTAAGAAGAAGCATTCATAGTGAATGAGACAGATGGCACGCAGAGCGAATTAAATGAGTTACTGATGTAACTCTATGTCACTCTATGCAAGTCTATGTAACTATATGTCACTCTATGCAAGTCTATGTAACTATATGTCACTCTATGCAAGTCTATGTAACTCTATGTCACCCTATGTAAGTCTATATAAGCCTATGTAACTATATTAAGTCTATGTACCTCTATGTCACTTTATGCAAGTCTATGTAACTATATGTACCTCTATGTCAATTTATGCAAGTCTATGTAACTCTATGTAACTATATGTAAGTCTATGTAAGTATATGTAAGTCTATGCAAGTCTATGTAACTCTATGTCACTTTATGTAAGTCTATGTAACTCTATGTCACTCTATGCAAGTCTATGTAACTATATGTCACTTTATGTAAGACTATGTAACTCTATGCAAGTATATGTAACTCTATGTAACTCTATGTCACTTTATGTAAGTATATGTAACTCTCTGTAAGTGTATGTAACTCTATGTAACTCTATGTAACTCTATGCAACTCTATGTAACTCTATGCAACTCTATGTAACTCTATGTAAGCATATGTAACTCTATGTAACTCTATGTAACTCTATGTAACTCTATGTAAGCATATGTAACTCTATGTAACTCTATGCAACTCTATGTAAGTCTATGTAAGTCTATGTAAGTCTTTAAATGATATGAAGGGACACCATGTGGTCTCTCTCTCCATATTGTGTACTGTATTACAGTAGTCACATGGGATAGGTCCTATACCATAGCAGATGGTTTTGACAGATCATATGGAATGATACTGAATGTTAGCTCTGTAGCCTCTGGTGAATGTTGAACTAAAGGATGCTGATGAAGATGTACAAATAGACAGTGTGGTTGAGGACGGGGATGGACTAGTTGGACAACAGTGTGGTTGAGGACAGGGATGGACTAGTTGGACGACAGTGTGGTTGAGGACAGGGATGGACTAGTTGGACGACAGTGTGGTTGAGGACAGGGATGGACTAGTTGGACGACAGTGTGGTTGAGGACAGGGATGGACTAGTTGGACGACAGTGTGGTTGAGGACAGGGATGGACTAGTTGGACGACAGTGTGGTTGAGGACAGGGATGGACTAGTTGGACGACAGTGTGGTTGAGGACAGGGATGGACTAGTTGGACGACAGTGTGGTTGAGGACAGGGATGGACTAGTTGGACAACAGTGTGGTTGAGGACGGGGATGGACTAGTTGGACGACAGTGTGGTTGAGGACAGGGATGGACTAGTTGGACAACAGTGTGGTTGAGGACAGGGATGGACTAGTTGGACGACAGTGTGGTTGAGGACAGGGATGGACTAGTTGGACAACAGTGTGGTTGAGGACAGGGATGGACTAGTTGGACGACAGTGTGGTTGAGGACAGGGATGGACTAGTTGGACGACAGTGTGGTTGAGGACGGGATGGACTAGTTGGACGACAGTGTGGTTGAGGACAGGGATGGACGACAGTGTGGTTGAGGACAGGGATGGACTAGTTGGACAACAGTGTGGTTGAGGACAGGGATGGACTAGTTGGACGACAGTGTGGTTGAGGACGGGGATGGACTAGTTGGACGACAGTGTGGTTGAGGACAGGGATGGACGACAGTGTGGTTGAGGACAGGGATGGACTAGTTGGACAACAGTGTGGTTGAAGACAGGGATGGACTAGTTGGACGACAGTGTGGTTGAGGACGGGGATGGACTAGTTGGACGACAGTGTGGTTGAGGACAGGGATGGACGACAGTGTGGTTGAGGACAGGGATGGACTAGTTGGACGACAGTGTGGTTGAGGACGGGGATGGACTAGTTGGACGACAGTGTGGTTGAGGACAGGGATGGACGACAGTGTGGTTGAGGACAGGGATGGACTAGTTGGACGACAGTGTGGTTGAGGACAGGGATGGACTAGTTGGACGACAGTGTGGTTGAGGACGGGGATGGACTAGTTGGACGACAGTGTGGTTGAGGACAGGGATGGACGACAGTGTGGTTGAGGACAGGGATGGACTAGTTGGACAACAGTGTGGTTGAGGACAGGGATGGACTAGTTGGACAACAGTGTGGTTGAGGACGGGGATGGACTAGTTGGACGACAGTGTGGTTGAGGACAGGGATGGACGACAGTGTGGTTGAGGACAGGGATGGACTAGTTGGACGACAGTGTGGTTGAGGACGGACTAGTTGGACGACAGTGTGGTTGAGGACAGGGATGGACTAGTTGGATGACAGTGTGGTTAAGGACAGGATGGACTAGTTGGACGACAGTGTGGTTGAGGACAGGGATGGACTAGTTGGATGACAGTGTGGTTGAGGACAGGGATGGACTAGTTGGACAACAGTGTGGTTGAGGACAGGGATGGACTAGTTGGACGACAGTGTGGTTGAGGACGGGGATGGACTAGTTGGACGACAGTGTGGTTGAGGACAGGGATGGACTAGTTGGACGACAGTGTGGTTGAGGACAGGGATGGACTAGTTGGACGACAGTGTGGTTGAGGACAGGGATGGACTAGTTGGACAACAGTGTGGTTGAGGACAGGGATGGACTAGTTGGATGACAGTGTGGTTGAGGACAGGGATGGACTAGTTGGACGACAGTGTGGTTGAGGACAGGGATGGACTAGTTGGACGACAGTGTGGTTGAGGACAGGATGGACTAGTTGGACGACAGTGTGGTTGAGGACGGGGATGGACTAGTTGGACGACAGTGTGGTTGAGGACAGGGATGGACGACAGTGTGGTTGAGGACAGGGATGGACTAGTTGGACAACAGTGTGGTTGAGGACAGGGATGGACTAGTTGGACGACAGTGTGGTTGAGGACAGGGATGGACGACAGTGTGGTTGAGGACAGGGATGGACTAGTTGGACGACAGTGTGGTTGAGGACAGGGATGGACTAGTTGGACAACAGTGTGGTTGAGGACGGGGATGGACTAGTTGGACAACAGTGTGGTTGAGGACAGGGAAGGACGACAGTGTGGTTGAGGACAGGGATGGACTAGTTGGACGACAGTGTGGTTGAGGACAGGGATGGACTAGTTGGACAACAGTGTGGTTGAGGACAGGGATGGACTAGTTGGACGACAGTGTGGTTGAGGACGGGGATGGACTAGTTGGACGACAGTGTGGTTGAGGACGGGGATGGACTAGTTGGACGACAGTGTGGTTGAGGACAGGGATGGACGACAGTGTGGTTGAGGACAGGGATGGACTAGTTGGACGACAGTGTGGTTGAGGACAGGGATGGACTAGTTGGACGACAGTGTGGTTGAGGACAGGGATGGACGACAGTGTGGTTGAGGATGGACTAGTTGGACGACAGTGTGGTTGAGGACAGGGATGGACTAGTTGGACGACAGTGTGGTTGAGGACAGGGATGGACGACAGTGTGGTTGAGGACAGGGATGGACTAGTTGGACGACAGTGTGGTTGAGGACAGGGATGGACTAGTTGGACGACAGTGTGGTTGAGGACGGGGATGGACTAGTTGGACGACAGTGTGGTTGAGGACGGGGATGGACTAGTTGGACAACAGTGTGGTTGAGGACAGGGATGGACTAGTTGGACGACAGTGTGGTTGAGGACAGGGATGGACTAGTTGGACAACAGTGTGGTTGAGGACAGGGATGGACTAGTTGGATGACAGTGTGGTTGAGGACAGGGATGGACTAGTTGGACGACAGTGTGGTTGAGGACAGGGATGGACTAGTTGGGCGACAGTGTGGTTGAGGACGGGGATGGACTAGTTGGACGACAGTGTGGTTGAGGGAAGGAGGGAGGGAGGGAGGGTGGGTGGGGGAGGGAGGGAGATAAAGAGAGTGGGAGTACTGGGGACAATAATGTTGGTCAAATCTGGCCAATCCAGGTCACAGAGAGACCAATCAGACGTCCAGTCAGATGTGCAGTTGGTCATTCTCTGGTCAATCGATTGTCGACTGGGACTAAACGTCAAAGGCTGCAGGGCCATGGGAATGAAGAGCAGCGACAACTAGACGAAGAGGACGGGCTTTCTTTCTATGTGTCTAGAACACCAGCCATCATAGACAGACAGCTATAAACCATCAGAATCACAACAGGTAGTCCAGACGCAGCCGTCTGTGCCTTGTTCATTTCACGGCTGGCTGGCTATCGTTAGCTAACACTGCATGGCGCTGAAACACGGACCTCAGTCTACCCTGCTATCCTGCAGCGGACAGAGAGAGTAGTGGACTCTCCAACCAGCAGGATGCTCTTCACAGATGAACAACCATTGCAAGGTTGCGTCAAAAATAGCACCCTATTCCCTATATAGTGCACTGCTTTAGACCAGAGCTCTATGAGTCCTGGTTATAAAGAGCTATATGAGTCCTGGTTATAAAGAGCTATATGAGTCCTGGTTATAAAGAGCTATATGAGTCCTGGTTATAAAGAGCTCTATGAGTCCTGGTTATAAAGTGCTATATGAGTCCTGGTTATAAAGTGCTATATGAGTCCTGGTTATAAAGTGCTATATGAGTCCTGGTTATAAAGTGCTATATGAGTCCTGGTTATAAAGAGCTATATGAGTCCTGGTTATAAAGAGCTATATGAGTCCTGGTTATAAAGAGCTATATGAGTCCTGGTTATAAAGAGCTATATGAGTCCTGGTTATAAAGAGCTATATGAGTCCTGGTTATAAAGAGCTATATGAGTCCTGGTTATAAAGAGCTATATGAGTCCTGGTTATAAAGAGCTCTATGAGTCCTGGTTATAAAGTGCTATATGAGTCCTGGTTATAAAGTGCTATATGAGTCCTGGTTATAAAGTGCTATATGAGTCCTGGTTATAAAGTGCTATATGAGTCCTGGTTATAAAGAGCTCTATGAGTCCTGGTCATAAAGAGCTCTATGAGTCCTGGTTATAAAGAGCTATATGAGTCCTGGATATAAAGAGCTCTATGAGTCCTGGTTATAAAGAGCTATATGAGTTCTGGTTATAAAGAGCTCTATGAGTCCTGGTTATAAAGAGCTCTATGAGTCCTGGTTATAAAGAGCTCTATGAGTCCTGGTTATAAAGAGCTCTATGAGTCCTGGTTATAAAGTGCTATATGAGTCCTGGTTATAAAGTGCTATATGAGTCCTGGTTATAAAGTGCTATATGAGTCCTGGTTATAAAGTGCTATATGAGTCCTGGTTATAAAGAGCTCTATGAGTCCTGGTCATAAAGAGCTCTATGAGTCCTGGTTATAAAGAGCTATATGAGTCCTGGATATAAAGAGCTCTATGAGTCCTGGTTATAAAGAGCTCTATGAGTCCTTGTTCTAAAGAGCTCTATGAGTCCTGGTTATAAAGAGCTCTATGAGTCCTGGTTATAAAGAGCTCTATGAGTCCTGGTCATGTACAGCTCTATGAGTCCTGGTTCTAAAGAGCTCTATGAGTCCTGGTTCTAAAGAGCTCTATGAGTCCTGGTTATAAAGAGCTCTATGAGTCCTGGTTATAAAGAGCTCTATGAGTCCTGGTTATAAAGAGCTCTATGAGTCCTGGACAAAAGTAGTGCACTATACAGGGGATAGGGTGACATTTGGGACATACACCAGGCCTTCTGGGGGAGGGCTTACTGATGGACCAGGATAGTAAGGAGAGGGAGAGAGAGAGAGAGAGAGAGAGAGAGAGAGAGAGAGAGAGAGAGAGAGAGAGAGAGAGAGAGAGAGAGAGAGAGAGAGAGAGAGAGAGAGAGACAGAGAGAGAGAGAGAGAGAGACGAGAGAGAGAGAGAGAGAGAGAGAGAGAGAGAGAGAGAGAGAGAAGCCTGAGAGAGAGAGAGAGAGAGAGAGAGAGAGAGAGAGAGAGAGAGAGAGAGAGAGAGAGAGAGAAAGAAAGAGAAAAATTGGAAGGGGGAGAGAAAGAGAGAGAAAAGAAAGATAAAATTGAGGGAGAGAGAGAGGGAGAGAGAGAGAAAGAGAGGGAGAGAGAGAAGAGAAAGAGAGAGAGCGAAAAGGGCAAGGAGATGGAGAGAAAGAGAGAGAGAGAGAGAGAGAGAGAGAGAGAGAGAGAGAGAGAGAGAGAGAGAGAGAGAGAGAGAGAGAGAGAGAGAGAGAGAGAGAGAGAGAGAGAGAGAGAGAAAGAGAGAAAGAGAGAATAAGGGCAAGGAGATGGAGAGAAAGAGAGGGAGAGAGCAGGAGAGAGAAGAGGGAGATGGAGAGAGAGAGAGGGCGAGAGCAAGATAGATAGAGGAGGGAGATGGAGAGATTGAGTTTGTTATTATTTAAACTGGTACAGTATAAACAGTCACCTTTCAACATTCAATGTTACTCCTGAAGAATAGTCTACATGGATGGACACATTAAATCAAATGATGTGCCATGAGATTGAAAAGCCTGTCACTCCATACCACTCCATATCACTCCATATCACTCCATATCACCCCATATCACTCCATACCACCTCATATCACCCCATATCACTGGTCTGTACAGAGCAATGTACCAGTCAGACTTACATGCTGCAACATAGTACATTGGAGAAGCCTGACAGAGGGGTGTGTGTGTGTGTGCGTAGTGTGGAGGCTGACCCGACTAAGAGCATCCCTGTGGGATCCTGCTACAGATCTTAGCTCCAGCCCAGCAGGACACCTGACCCATATACACAGCAACACAGCAATGATACCACCTCATACCCTCTGATATACATTACTATTAAAATAATAATTCTCTCTCTCTCTCTCTCTCTCTCTCTCTCTCTCTCTCTCTCTCTCTCTCTCTCTCTCTCTCTCTCTCTCTCTCTCTCTCTCTCTCTCTCAGAGATTCCTCTCCTCCTCCCTCCTCCCTCCCTCCCTATTTATTTATTTTTTACCTTTATTTAACCAGGCAAGTCAGTTAAGAACATATTCTTATTTTCAATGACGGCCTGGGAACAGTGGGTTAACTGCCTTTTCAGGGGCAGAGCGACAGATTTGTACCTCTCTAGATGAGATGTGTATCAGCGTGGCTAAAACATTGAGATAGCTACAGTATGTTTGTACGTGAAAACAGCTGTCAGGCAAAACCAAATTATGCAAAAAGATCCTAGGCTGAGGTGTAGGGGATTTAAAAATGTAAAAAGTTAAAAATGTTTCTTGATCCAACGTTACGTTAACAACCCTAACGACTGGGTCAGCTTTAACTAACGTTTCCTCTCACCTGAGGACAACCACACGAATAAACGTCACAACATTCACCCTGAAAACATGCACATTATCTCACCATCTAGTCCTCTACCCAAAAAGACAACATCAACATTCACTTTTCAATCGTATCAGCATCTTACATCCAGGCCAAGGTGAACTGCCTTTCATCATCTAAAAAAACACAAGGTACAGACGTGAAACCACAGAACGGTTTGGTGTGTGTGTGTGTGTGTGTGTGTGTGTGTGTGTGTGTGTGTGTGTGTGTGTGTGTGTGTGTGTGTGTGTGTGTGTGTGTGTGTGTGTGTGTGTGTGTGTGTGTGTGTGTGTGTGTGTGTGTGTGTGTGTGTGTGTGTGTGTGTGTGTGTGTGTGAAGGAAGAAGGAAGGCTTGTCTTGTCTAATCTCTTCAAGCTGATTGGCTGAAGCTCAGTCAAGGGAGATAACCTCCAGCCTCTTAGCAGGGGGCCCCGGGGCCCATTACAATGCTGTGGGGGAGCTGGTGTTATCGCCACGGTAACTACAGCAGTGTTTGTTTACGCCAACAGGGAGCACCTCTGAATCACACAGAGAACAACTCTTGAGATGTTCACTTCTCAGGACCAAAACGTAACACGTTACCCTGCTGTTATACCAAGGCAGGTTTTGTCAAATCTCTCCAGGCATCTCTTCAAACCCACCGGCTGAAGCCCAGTCACACTTTGCACTACTGTTAGACATTGAATACAGTTAGAAGCCCTCTAGACATTGAATAGAGCTAGAAGCCCTCTAAACATTGATGAATAGAGCTAGAAGCCCTCTAGACATTGAATAGAGCTAGAAGCCCTCTAAACATTGATGAATAGAGCTAGAAGCCCTCTAAACATTGAATAGAGCTAGAAGCCCTCTAAACATTGAATAGAGCTAGAAGCCCTCTAAACATTGAATAGAGCTAGACGCCCTCTAAACATTGAATAGAGCTAGAAGCCCTCTAAACATTGAATAGAGCTAGAAGCCCTCTAAACATTGATGAATAGAGCTAGAAGCCCTAAACATTGAATAGAGCTAGAAGCCCTCTAAACATTGAAATAGAGCTAGAAGCCCTAAACATTGAATAGACATTTGAATAGAGCTAGAAGCCCTCTAAACATTAATGAATAGAGCTAGAAGCCCTCTAAACATTGAATAGAGCTAGAAGCCCTCTAAACATTGAATAGAGCTAGACGCCCTCTAAACATTGAACAGAGCTAGAAGCCCTCTAAACATTGAATAGAGCTAGAAGCCCTCTAAACATTGAATAGAGCTAGAAGCCCTCTAAACATTGAATAGAGCTAGACGCCCTCTAAACATTGAACAGAGCTAGAAGCCCTCTAAACATTGATGAATAGAGCTAGAAGCCCTCTAAACATTGAATAGAGCTAGAAGCCCTCTAAACATTGATGAATAGAGCTAGAAGCCCTCTAAACATTGAATAGAGCTAGAAGCCCTCTAAACATTGAATAGAGCTAGAAGCCCTCTAAACATTGAATAGAGCTAGACGCCCTCTAAACATTGAATAGAGCTAGAAGCCCTCTAAACATTGAATAGAGCTAGAAGCCCTATAAACATTGATGAATAGAGCTAGAAGCCCTCTAGACATTGAATAGAGCTAGAAGCCCTCTAGACATTGAATAGAGCTAGAAGCCCTCCAGACATTAAATGCAACACTCTCTCAGCCCCCCCTGGGATATTTGCTCCGTGGACATTAAGAATGATCCTTCGTATTCCTACCAAGAGGCACTCAAACACCAAACACATCTAAATAGAGGGCAATGCCTGTGTGAATAAAATCACCTGGATTTAGACTGAGTGAGTCGTGAACTAACATTTAATCTCGCCTAAGGCTACAAAACAAAATTCACTCTTGAGACTCTCAATCTTAGGCCTCTGTGCAACCAAAAAAATATTTAAAAAACGAGCAGAATTTAGATTGAGGGAGCTGTGAATCTATCTAGTAATTTCCATCACAGGAGCAAGGAAACGGCTTGTGGGTCTGATTCAGTTTGGGTTATTTGTGGCACCGACAATCAGTCTGGGAAGGATACAGGTGGTGGACAGACGATACACTGAATGAAACATGAGCAGTAGACCAAGGTTGTGTCTCCAAATGGCCCCCTATTCCCCCAAGGCTGTGTCCCCAAATGGCCCCCTATTCCCCCAAGGTTGTGTCTCCAAATGGCCCCCTATTCCCCCAAGGCTGTGTCTCCAAATGGCCCCCTGTTCCCCCAAGGCTGTGTCCCCAAATGGCCCCCTATTCCCCCAAGGTTGTGTCTCCAAATGGCCCCCTATTCCCCAAGGCTGTGTCTCTCAAAATGGCCCCCAAGGCTGTGTCCCCAAATGGCCCCCTATTCCCCCAAGACTGTGTCTCCAAATGGCACTCTATTCCCCCAAGACTGTGTCTCCAAATGGCCCCCTATTCCCCCAAGGCCGTGTGCTCAAATGGCCCCCTATTCCCACAAGGCTGTGTCCCCATATGACCCCCTATTCCCCCAAGGCTGTGTCCCCAAATGACCCCCTATTCCCCCAAGGCTGTGTCTCCAAATGGCCCCCAAGGCTGTGTCTCCAAATGGCCCCCTATTCCCCCAAGGCTGTGTCCCCATATGACCCCCTATTCCCCCAAGGCTGTGTCCCCAAATGGCACTCTATTCCCCCAAGGCTGTGTCTCCAAATGACCCCCTATTCTCCCAAGGCTGTGTTACTTTTGATCAGTGACCCACATTTGAGAAAAGACACAACAAAGTGACACCGATTTTGGCCCCAAATCACAGAGGCAGAGACATGTCAAAGAAACAAAGCTGTGATGTCGCAGTTTCATTGAAATCCCTGAACCAAAGACCATCCTGGAAGGTCACGGAACCAAAGACCATCCTGGAAGGTCACGGAACCAAAGACCATCCTGGAAGGTCACGGAACCAAAGACCATCCTGGAAGGTCACGGAACCAAAGACCATCCTGGAAGGTCACGGAACCAAAGACCATCCTGGAAGGTCACGGAACCAAAGACCATCCTGGAAGGTCACGGAACCAAAGACCATCCTGGAAGGTCACGGAACCAAAGACCATCCTGGAAGTTCACGGAACCAAAGACCATCCTGGAAGTTCACGGAACGAGCAGCAACATGCCCCTCCTATTGATGCTAAACGTGCAGAGGACTAGAATAGAATAGACGTGTGGACTAGAAAGCTAAGTAGTCCTAGTGAGCTGACCCCTGTCTGTCTGTGGCTGATGCCTCTGGACATCTTGGCCCTCCTGACCTCTGGTACAGGAAGTAACCATCAGCTGGACATATAGCCTGACTGCTGTCAAACTACCAGCAATGACTGGCTGTCCTCGTCTCCACACTGTCAAACAACCCTCAGGCCCCAGCTCGTTGCCACTGACACAGCTCGTCTCCACAAACTCTGGGCAAGTAGCCTGTCTTCAGGTCCCCTTGACTGACCTGTGACAGGGCTTCCACACCACCAGAGCCTCCCCAAAGCCTCCTCAGTCCCATGGTGCATTGCTGTAGCGTCAGACTTGACGTGAGGCTTGACAACGTCAGCAAAAAGGAGTGAGTTTATTCTTTCAAATACTGTAATATCAGATGATCTACAGTGGCAAGGAAAAGTGTGTGAACCCTTTGGAAATACCTGGATTTCTGCATAAATTGGTCATCAAATTTGATCTGATCTTTATCTAGGTCACAACAATAGACAAACACAGTCTGCTTAAACTAATAACACACAAATTATTGTATTTTTCATGTCTATATGGAACACATCATTTAAACATCCACAGTGTAGGTTGGAAAAAGTACGTGAACCCCCCAAGGCTAATGACCTCTCCAAAAGATCATTAGAGTCAGGAGTCAGGAGTCAGCTAACCTGGAGTCAGGAGTCAGCTAACCTGGAGTCAGGAGTCAGCTAACCTGGAGTCAGGAGTCAGCTAACCTGGAGTCAGGAGTCAGCTAACCTGGAGTCAGGAGTAAGCTAACCTGGAGTCAGGAGTCAGCTAACCTGGAGTCAGGAGTCAGCTAACCTGGAGTCAGGAGTCAGCAAACCTGGAGTCAGGAGTCAGCTAACCTGG
>NW_025745739.1:99579-104579 GCF_021184085.1 Oncorhynchus gorbuscha | reverse complement strand
CAGACAGACAGACAGACAGACAGACAGACAGACAGACAGACAGCACCATTTCCAAATCTGCAATGTAAACATCAGCCTGGCGGATGCCTGCAACAATAGGATGACGAATACCTTGGCAACAGCTGTTCAAGCCTTTCTAGAGTCACATTTCTCCACTTATAATCTCAGGACCGTGCGGCTCCTAGGACTTCATTAAATTAATTGCCCCTAACAAAGTGATCAGGTAATAGCAGACAGTCCATATATCACGGTCTTCCCTCTCCAGTCTACCCCCTTGCCTTCCTTCTCCTCCCCAGTAATCAATCCTATCGCCTGGCCTACGGGACGCTCCCTGTCTCCCTCCTCCCTGGTTCTCTGACTCAGGCATATCGTCCTGGACGACACACACATACACGTACTACGTACACGCACACACACACATGCACATACACACACACACGTACACGTACACGTACACGTACACACGTACACACACACGTACACACACACACGTACACACACACACGTACACGCACACGTACCCACGTACATGCACACGCACACAAACACGTACACGCACACGTACACACGCGTACACACCCACACGTACACGTGTACACACCCGCACGTACACGCACACACATGCACGTACACACACACACACACGTACACACACACACACGTACACGCACACACACACGCACGTACACACACACACACACACACACACACACACACACACACACACACACACACACACACACACACACACACACACACACACACACACACACACACACACACACACACACACACACACACACACACACACACACACAGACGACCCAGGATCTTCTAGGTAATCAATCTGACACAACGCTGCTGCTGACCAAAACCAGGAAATAGATTGACGACGGACGTTGTGATGCTTCCACATGCAGAGTGGGTCGATGACCTACAGAGTACATCCAAAATGGCACCCTATTACGTACATAGTGCACTACTTCTAACCAGAGCCATATGGACCGTGGTCAAAAGTAGTGCACTATGAATGGAATAGGGTGCCATTTTGGTCGATATGCTCCAGCCACATCTCAAAACTCCTAAAAATGCGTGGTTGTGAGTGGTTGAGTAGCCTAAGGGTTAAACAGCAGCATGGATATGTCTTATTACAGCCAGAGTGAACTGCAGCAACTTTAGCTAGCCAGAGTAAACTGCAGCAACTTTAGCTAGCCAGAGTGAACTGCAGTAACGTTAGCTAACTTTAGCTAGTCAGAGTGAACTGCAGTAACTGTAGCATCTTTAGCTAGCCAGAGTGAACTGCAGAAACTGTAGCATCTTTAGCTAGCCAGAGTGAACTGCAGTAACGTTAGCTAACTTTAGCTAGCCAGAGTAAACTGCAGTAACGTTAGCTAACTTTAGCGAGCCAGAGTAAACTGCAGTAACGTTAGCTAACTTTAGCGAGCCAGAGTAAACTGCAGTAACGTTAGCATCTTTAGCTAGCCAGTGTAAAGTACTACCTCAGGGACTGGGCTGAGCTCACGAGTAACATTGAAACTCAATTGCATACTGCTCACGTCCCCTCTCCTCTCTCCTTCTCAAAACCCATTGGATGAGAAAGCCAGAGGTCCCTTCCCTCTGATCTTCTCTTCCAATGGGTTTTGAGAAGGAGGCGTGTCTCGTCATCTCCTTTTCCATAGAAGCTGCTGAGGTACATATTCTAGGATTCCTGGTGCTGTCTCTCTCTCCCAATATTCCTACACACTTTTCCTTTCCTCTCGGTCTCTGCACATCCTGCCCATTAAACCTGCAATACACATCTCCACAGCCAGGGGTAAGAGCAGAAAGAGAGGGACACTCCTCCATCCTCCTTCTGCTCTCCTGCCTCTTCCCCCCCTCTCTCCTCCCTCCTTCTGCTCTCCTCCCTCTCTCCTCCCTCCCTCCTCCCTCCTTCTGCTCCCCTACCTCTTCCACCCCCCCTCCACCTTACATGCTCCCCCCTCCTATTCTCTAAATCCAGAATAATCTCATTAACTGGACTAGCAGGGGGAGACTTCCCACAAATCATTTCCAGACACAGGCCAGAGCAGCAGGACCCTCCCTGGACCCTCTTTGTGAAGGGCAGGGAGGAAGGGTACTGATGCATCACTGAATTCCAAATGGACCCTAGAGAATTAGAACGAGCAGCAGAGTGAAGGGTACTGATGCATCACTGAATTCCAAATGGACCCTAGAGAATTAGAACGAGCAGCAGAGTGTGAAGGAAAGGTATCCAACTCATCAAGCGTCTTCCATTCCTGCTATTACGATGAGACTGTCCTCCTCCGGTTCAGACTGTCCTCCTCGGGTTCAGACTGTCCTCCTCCGGTTCAGACTGTCCTCCTCCGGTTCAGACTGTCCTCCTCCGGTTCAGACTGTCCTCCTCCGGTTCAGACTGTCCTCCCCGGGTTCAGACTGTCCTCCCCGGGTTCAGACTGTCCTCCTCGGGTTCAGACTGTCCTCCTCCGGTTCAGACTGTCCTCCTCGGGTTCAGACTGTCCTCCCCGGGTTCAGACTGTCCTCCTCGGGTACAGACTGTCCTCCTCGGGTTCAGACTGTCCTCCCCGGGTTCAGACTGTCCTCCTCGGGTTCAGACTGTCCTCCTCGGGTTCAGACTGTCCTCCTCGGGTACAGACTGTCCTCCTCCGGTTCAGACTGTCCTCCTCCGGTTCAGACTGTCCTCCTCGGGTACAGACTGTCCTCCTCCGGTTCAGACTGTCCTCCTCCGGTTCAGACTGTCCTCCTCAGGTTCAGACTGTCCTCCTCAGGTTCAGACTGTCCTCCTCCGGTTCAGACTGTCCTCCTCGGGTTCAGACTGTCCTCCTCGGGTTTAAAGTGAAACTCCACTGATCAGCACCTTCCTTTGGCACCTCATCTGTCAAGGGCAGAAAGGGGGAATTCCAATTCGACCCCCTTGTGCCTTCTGATTGGCTAAGGTGGTAATGGAAATGTGACCCTATCCGCTTCCACCTATCCACCTCTCCAATCATCTCGGACATGTGGGAATGGCTCGGTTACAGTGTTTCTCAAACCTGGTCCTGGAGACATCAAGGTGTCCATTTGGAATTCAGAATATAAAGTTTGTAGCCAATCCACAGTAGAGGGTGGGAGGGGGGGGGGCGTGTTCAGACTGTCATCGTTAGGGTTTGAATGGGATGCAGTGACCGTGAGGCATTCTCACGCCTGATTGGCTGCCGACTGGCACTACTCAGGTGGAAGATATAGGAGCCTGTTGGGTGTTTATGTAACCTGAAAGCATCGTTTGAGATGTTCTAATGCAACGATGAATCATCTTTAGATACCGTCAATGAATCCACTACCGAAAGCATGTAGAGTAAATACTGCAGTTCTGTTCACAGCCTGTGTGCATAACCTTTACAGGTGGAATTATAGAGCCCGGAACGATACATCGGTTTACCTTTAACCTTTCACAGATATATTTGTATCGGTCTATATTCCACAGATATACAGTGTGGAGAACAAGTATTTGATACACTGTCGATTTTGCAGGTTTTCCTACTTACAAAGCATGTAGAGGTCTGTAATTTATCATAGGTTCACTTCAACAGTGAGAGACGGAATCTAAAACAAAAATCCAGAAAATCACATTGTATGATTTTTAAGTAATTCATTAGCATTTTATTGCATGACATAAGTATTTGATCACCTACCAACCAGTAAGAATTCCGGCTCTCACAGACCTGTTAGTTATTCTTTAAGAATCCCTCCTGTTCTCCACTCATTACCTGTATTAACTGCACCTGTGTGAACTCGTTACCTGTATAAAAAACAGCACGATGACCCAACACACGTCCAGGCTGTGTAAGGGCTATTTTACCAAGAAGGAGAGTGATGGAATGCAGCATCAGATGACCTGGCCTCCACAATCACCCGACCTCAACCCAACTGAGATGGTTTGAGATGAGTTGGACCACAGAGTGAATGAAAAGCAGCAAACAAATGCTCAGCATATGTGGGAACTCCATCAAGTCTGTCCTCATGAAGTTGGCTGAGAGAATCCCAAGAGTATGCAAAGCTGTCATCAAGGCAAAGGGTGGCTACGTTGAAGAATCTAAAATCTAATCTATATATTTTTTGTACCCTTTTTTGGTTACTACATGATTCCATATGTGTTATTTCATAGTGTTGACGTCTTCACTATTATTCTACAATGTAGAAAATAGTAAAAATAAAGAAAAACCTTGAATGAGTCGGTGTGTCCAACCTTTTGACTGGTACTGTATATACAGTTAACGTGTAGTACTGCAGTACAGGATTCACACACCAAAAACACACTGGGATAAGAATTCCCAGGCACACAGGTGGAAGTACTGCATGAAGGTCTGTTCAGACAACAATCATAATAGACGTGGTCTTACCTGGTGTGAGACAGACAGCATCACAGAAGGACAGCATCAAAGGACAGCATCAAAGAAGACAGCAACAACATAGGAGAGAGAGAGAGAGAGAGAGAGAGAGAGAGAGAGAGAGAGAGAGAGAGAGAGAGAGAGAGAGAGAGAGAGAGAGAGAGAGAGAGAGAGAGAGAGAGAGAGAGAGAGAGAGAGAGAGAGAGAGAGAGAGAGAGAGAGAGAGAGAGAGAGAGAGAGAGAGAGAGAGAGAGAGAGAGAGAGAGAGAGAGAGAGAGAGAGAGAGAGAGAGAAAACACCTCATTAGTGAATGAAATAGTGGTGTCTATACCAAACTGCTCCCAGAACAACTAGCTATAAATACAAATTAAATTAATAAAATTAATAAAATAAAGATTGACAGGTTTTAATATTTTAGATCAACTGTAAAAAAAAAGAATTTATGTCGATAATAAATGTACCTTATGTTCTCTACATACTTCATTGATTGTGTCCCGTTCCACTATGCAGCTGACTAATGTACAGCACCTCAGAAACACGCAGGGGAATGTTATGGGCACACTTGTCTGTGTATGTGTCCCTATTTAAGATGCAGAGATTTACTGTGAGGACACA
>NW_025745739.1:72079-97079 GCF_021184085.1 Oncorhynchus gorbuscha | reverse complement strand
GCTGGTGAGTAGTTGACTCAATGAGAGAGAAGGACAACCGTTTTTAACAAAAAAAAATTCACTTTCACTTATTTAGCTAGATAGTTTAGCCTACTGAAACACCCTGCTCAAACATAGGGATGCTATGTTAGCTAGCTGGCTATAAGAGAGGGATGCTATGTTAGCTAGCTGGCTATAACAGAGGGTTGCTATGTTAGCTAGCTGGCTATAACAGAGGGATGCTATGTTAGCTAGCTGGCTATAACATAGGGATGCTATGTTAGCTAGCTGGCTATAACATAGGGATGCTATGTTAGCTAACTGGCTATAACAGAGGGATGCTATGTTAGCTAGCTGGCTATGACTCCCAAAATGCTACTGTTAGCTAAGCTTTTGTTTTTACTATAACAGAGGGATGCTGCATGTTAGCTAACTGGCTATAACAGAGGGATGCTATGTTAGCTAGAGGTTTGGCTTAAAAGGTATTTTTGCTATAACAGGGAAGGATGCTGTCATGTTAGTGAACTATGTGGCTATAACTGCCGATAGTTGGGGGAAGAAAATGCTTCTTAAAATGGACGAAAAACGGGGATAAACATACCTGAATGTGTCCAATTGAAACACTCGCTTGCAACTGTTGTACTAATGATTATGTCACTGTCTGTCACCTCATATTTCTCTCTCGACTGGGGCAACGTATATTCATAGGCAGTGGTCAGGGTTATGCTATGTTTCAGTTATGCTGGCTATAACATGTTAGGGGTTAAATGCATGTTATGGTGGTCAGATGCATGTTATGGTGGTCAGATGGTTTCTGTTATAACAGAGTTATGGATGCTATGTTATGGTGGTCAGATGGTTATAACATGTTAGGTGGTCATGCTTTCATGTTATGGTGGCTTAAATGGCTATAATGGTTTCATGTTAGGGGTTTATGCTATGTTATGGTGGTCAGAGCTGGTTATGGTGGTCAATGGTTTCAGTTATGGTGGTTTAAATGGTTTCATGTTATGGTGGTTTCATGTTATGGTGGCTGGCTATAACAGAGGGATGGTTTCATGTTATTGGTTTAAATGGTTTCTGTTATGCTGGTTTCTATAACAGAGGGATGCTATGTTAGCTAGCTGGCTATAACATGTTAGGGATGCTATGTTATGGTGGTCAGGTTTCATGTTATAAGATGTTTCATGTTATGGTGGTCAGATGGTATGTTATGGTGGTTTAAATGGTTTCATGTTATGGTGGTTTAAATGGTTTCATGTTATGGTGGTTAAATGGTTTCATGTTAGGTGGCTGGCTATAATGGTTTCATGTTAGGGGTTTAGATGGTTTCATGTTATGGTGGTCAGATGGTTTCATGTTTTGGTGGTCAGATGGTTTCTATAACAGAGGGGTTTATGCTATGTTAGCTGGTTTCATGTTATGCTGGCTATAACATGTTAGGGATGCTTTCATGTTATGCTATGGTGGCTATAATGGTTTCATGTTAGGGTTTATGCTATGTTATGGTGGTTTAGATGGTTTCATGTTATGGTGGTTTAAATGGTTTCATGTTATGGTAAATGGTTTCATGTTATGGTGGTCAGATGGATGTTATGTTAGCTGGTTTCTGGCTATAACATGTTATGGGGTGCTATGTGGTTTCATGTTATGGTGGTTTAAATGGTTTCATGTTATGGTGGTTTAAATGGTTTCATGTTATGGTGGTTTAGATGGTTTCATGTTATGGTGGTTTAGATGGTTTCATGTTATGGTGGTCAGATGGTTTCATGTTATGGTGGTTTCATGTTATGGTGGTCAGATGGTTTCATGTTATGGTGGTTTCATGTTATGGTGGTCAGATGGTTTCATGTTATGGTGGTTTCACAGAGGGATGCTGTTATGGTGGTTTAGATGGTTTCATGTTATGGTGGTCAGATGGTTTCATGGCTATGACTGGTCAAAACAACACTGGTTTCTCTTTCAAGGTCAATGGTGGTTTCATGTTATGGTGGTTTTACTTCATGTTATGGTGGTTTCATGTTATGGTGGTCAGATGGTTTCATGTTATGGTGGTTTCATGTTATGGTGGTCAGATGGTTTCATGTTATGGTGGTTTCATGTTATGGTGGTCAGATGGTTTCATGTTATGGTGGTTTCATGTTATGGTGGTTTAAATGGTTTCATGTTATGGTGGTTTAAATGGTTTCATGTTATGGTGGTTTAAATGGTTTCATGTTATGGTGGTTTAGATGGTTTCATGTTATGGTGGTCAGATGGTTTCATGTTATGGTGGTCAGATGGTTTCATGTTATGGTGGTCAGATGGTTTCATGTTATGGTGGTTTAAATGGTTTCATGTTATGGTGGTTTAAATGGTTTCATGTTATGGTGGTTAAATGGTTTCATGTTATGGTGGTCAGATGGTTTCATGTTATGGTGGTTAAATGGTTTCATGTTATGGTGGTTTCATGTTATGGTGGTCAGATGGTTTCATGTTATGGTGGTCAGATGGTTTCATGTTATGGTGGTCAGATGGTTTCATGTTATGGTGGTTAAATGGTTTCATGTTATGGTGGTTTCATGTTATGGTGGTTAAATGGTTTCATGTTATGGTGGTTTCATGTTATGGTGGTCAGATGGTTTCATGTTATGGTGGTTTAGATGTTTCATGTTATGGTGGTTTCATGTTATGGTGGTCAGATGGTTTCATGTTTTGGTGGTCAGATGGTTTCATGTTATGGTGGTTTCATGTTATGGTGGTCAGATGGTTTCATGTTATGGTGGTCAGATGTTTATGGTGGTTTAAATGGTTTCATGTTATTTCAGATGGTTTCATGTTATGGTGGTTTAAATGGTTTCATGTTATGGTGGTCAGATGGTTTCATGTTATGGTGGTTTAAATGGTTTCATGTTATGGTGGTTAGATGGTTTCATGTTATGGTGGTTTAGATGTTTCATGTTATGGTGGTCAGATGGTTTCATGTTATGGTGGTCAGATGGTTTCATGTTATGGTGGTTTAAATGGTTTCATGTTATGGTGGTTTCATGTTATGGTGGTCAGATGGTTTCAAGTTATGGTGGTCAGATGGTTTCATGTTATGGTGGTCAGATGGTTTCATGTTATGGTGGTTTAAATGGTTTCATGTTATGGTGGTTTCATGTTATGGTGGTCAGATGGTTTCATGTTATGGTGGTTTAAATGGTTTCATGTTATGGTGGTTTCATGTTATGGTGGTTTCATGTTATGGTGGTCAGACGGTTTCATGTTATGGTGGTTTAAATGGTTTCATGTTATGGTGGTCAGATGGTTTCATGTTATGGTGGTTTAGATGTTTCATGTTATGGTGGTTTAAATGGTTTCATGTTATGGTGGTTAAATGGTTTCATGTTATGGTGGTCAGATGGTTTCATGTTTTGGTGGTCAGATGGTTTCATGTTATGGTGGTCAGATGGTTTCATGTTATGGTGGTTTAAATGGTTTCATGTTATGGTGGTTTCATGTTATGGTGGTCAGATGGTTTCATGTTATGGTGGTCAGATGGTTTCATGTTATGGTGGTTTAAATGGTTTCATGTTATGGTGGTTTAAATGGTTTCATGTTATGGTGGTTTAAATGGTTTCATGTTATGGTGGTTTAAATGGTTTCATGTTATGGTGGTTTAAATGGTTTCATGTTATGGTGGTTTAAATGGTTTCATGTTATGGTGGTCAGATGGTTTCATGTTATGGTGGTCAGATGGTTTCATGTTATGGTGGTCAGATGGTTTCATGTTATGGTGGTTTAAATGGTTTCATGTTATGGTGGTTTAGATGGTTTCATGTTATGGTGGTTTAAATGGTTTCATGTTATGGTGGTTTAAATGGTTTCATGTTATGGTGGTTTAGATGGTTTCATGTTATGGTGGTTTAGATGGTTTCATGTTATGGTGGTCAGATGGTTTCATGTTATGGTGGTTTCATGTTATGGTGGTCAGATGGTTTCATGTTATGGTGGTTTCATGTTATGGTGGTTTCATGTTATGGTGGTCAGATGGTTTCATGTTATGGTGGTTTCATGTTATGGTGGTTTCATGTTATGGTGGTCAGATGGTTTCATGTTATGGTGGTTTAGATGGTTTCATGTTATGGTGGTCAGATGGTTTCATGTTATGGTGGTTTCATGTTATGGTGGTCAGATGGTTTCATGTTATGGTGGTTTCATGTTATGGTGGTCAGATGGTTTCATGTTATGGTGGTTTCATGTTAAATGGTTTCATGTTATGGTGGTTTTCAAATGGTTTCATGTTATGGTGGTTGGTTTCAATGGTGGTTTCATGTTATGGTGGTGGTTTCAATGGTGGTTTCATGTTATGGTGGTTTAAATGGTTTCATGTTATGGTGGTTTAAATGGTTTCATGTTATGGTGGTTTAAATGGTTTCATGTTATGGTGGTTTAAATGGTTTCATGTTATGGTGGTCAGATGGTTTCATGTTATGGTGGTTTCATGTTATGGTGGTCAGATGGTTTCATGTTATGGTGGTTTAAATGGTTTCATGTTATGGTGGTTTAAATGGTTTCATGTTATGGTGGTTAAATGGTTTCATGTTATGGTGGTCAGATGGTTTCATGTTATGGTGGTTAAATGGTTTCATGTTATGGTGGTTTTCATGTTATGGTGGTCAGATGGTTTCATGTTATGGTGGTTTAAATGGTTTCATGTTATGGTGGTCAGATGGTTTCATTTAAAATGGTTTCATGTTATGGTGGTTTCATGTTATGGTGGTTAAATGGTTTCATGTTATGGTGGTTAAATGGTTTCATGTTATGGTGGTCAGATGGTTTCATGTTATGGTGGTTTCATGTTATGGTGGTCAGATGGTTTCATGTTATGGTGGTTTCATGTTATGGTGGTTAAATGGTTTCATGTTATGGTGGTCAGATGGTTTCATGTTATGGTGGTCAGATGGTTTCATGTTATGGTGGTTAAATGGTTTCATGTTATGGTGGTCAGATGGTTTCATGTTATGGTGGTTAAATGGTTTCATGTTATGGTGGTTTCAGATGGTTTCATGTTATGGTGGTTTAGATGGTTTCATGTTATGGTGGTGATGGTTTAGATGGTTTCATGTTATGGTGGTTTAGATGGTTTCATGTTATGGTGGTTTATGTTATGGTTTCATGTTATGGTGGTTTCATGTTATGGTGGTTTAAATGGTTTCATGTTATGGTGGTTTAGATGGTTTCATGTTATGGTGGTTTAAATGGTTTCATGTTATGGGTGGTTTCATGTTATGGTGGTTTAATGGTTTCATGTTATGGTGGTTTAGATGGTTTCATGTTATGGTGGTTTCATGTTATGGTGGTTTAAATGGTTTCATGTTATGGTGGTTTGGTTTCATGTTATGGTGGTTTAAATGGTTTCATGTTATGGTGGTTTGGTTTCATGTTATGGTGGTTTAAATGGTTTCATGTTATGGTGGTTAAATGGTTTCATGTTATGGTGGTTTAAATGGTTTCATGTTATGGGGGTTTAGATGGTTTCATGTTATGGTGGTCAGATGGTTTCATGTTATGGTGGTTAAATGGTTTCATGTTATGGTGGTTTAAATGGTTTCATGTTATGGTGGTCAGATGGTTTCATGTTATGGTGGTTTAAATGGTTTCATGTTATGGTGGTTTAGATGGTTTCATGTTATGGGTGTTAGAAGGCTTCCTCTCTGTCTGTATCTGGGTGATGTCAGGCATTAGAGGGACTGTGCAGCAGATTAGCCTTTGCGTATATTATCCAAGCACTCAGAAGGGTCAATTTGTTCTCGTTAGAGCTCCCTCTTCTTTGATCTGACCAGACAAGGACTGGGAATACTATCACAGAGGGAGAGTGGAGGGAAGTGGAGGACAGGAGAGGGGGAATGAGATCTGACCAGACAAGGTATCACAGAGGGAGAGAGGAGAGGAGAGGAGAGGAGAGGAGAGGAGAGGAGAGGAGAGGAGAGGAGAGGAGAGGAGAGGAGAGGAGAGGAGAGGAGAGGAGGTATCACAGAGGGAGAGAGGAGAGGAGAGGAGAGGAGAGGAGAGGAGAGGAGAGGAGAGGAGAGGAGAGGAGAGGAGAGGAGAGGAGAGGAGAGGAGAGGAGAGGAGAGGAGAGGAGAGGAGGTATCACAGAGGGAGAGAGGAGAGGAGAGGAGAGGAGGTATCACAGAGGGAGAGAGGAGAGGAGAGAGGAGAGGAGAGGAGAGGAGAGGAGAGGAGAGGAGAGGAGGAGATCTGACTAGACAAGGTATCACGGAGAGGAGAGGAAACGAAAGGAGAGGAGAGGACAGGATGGGGAGGGACTGTCCAGCTGGATCTAATACCTCAGGAATGGGGAGGAGAGGATCTAATACCTCAGGAATGGGGAGGGACTGAGCTGGATCTAATACTCTCAGGAATGGGGAGGGATGTCCAGCTGGATCTAATACCTCAGGAATGGGGAGGGACTGTCCAGCTGGATCTATACCTTTGTCCAGCTGGATCTAATTCAGGAATGGGGAGGGACTGTCCAGCTGGATCTAATACCTCAGGAATTCCAGCATCTAATACCTCAGGAATGGGGAGGGACTGTCCAGCTGGATCTAATACCTCAGAATGGGGAACTGTCCAGCTGGATCTAATACCTCAGGAATGGGGAGGGACTGTCCAGCTGAAATACCTCAGGAATGGGGAGGGACTGTCCAGCTGGATCTAATACCTCAGGAATGGGGAGGGACTGTCCAGCTGGATCTAATACCTCAGGAATGGGGAGGGACTGTCCAGCTGGATCTAATACCTCAGGAATGGGGAGGGACTGTCCAGCTGGATCTAATACCTCAGGAATGGGGAGGGACTGTCCAGCTGGATCTAATACCTCAGGAATGGGGAGGGACTGTCCAGCTGGATCTAATACCTCAGGAATGGGGAGGGACTGTCCAGCTGGATCTAATACCTCAGGAATGGGGAGGGACTGTCCCCAATGACAAAACACACACACACGCACGCACGCACGCACACACACGCACACACACACACACACACACACACACACACACACACACACACACACACACACACACACACACACACATACTACTATCTTAACACACCACACTACTACTGCTGCTCCTATCTTAACACACACTACTACTACTACTACTGCTCCTATCTTAACACACACTACTACTACTGCTCCTATCTTAACACACACTACTACTACTACTACTGCTCCTATCTTAACACACACCACTACTACTACTACTACTACTGCTCCTATCTTAACACACACCACTACTACTACTACTACTGCTGCTCCTATCTTAACACACACTACTACTACTACTACTACTGCTGCTCCTATCTTAACACACACTACTACTACTACTACTACTGCTGCTCCTATCTTAACACACACTACTACTACTACTACTACTGCTGCTCCTATCTTAACACACACTACTACTACTACTACTACTGCTCCTATCTTAACACACACTACTACTACTACTACTGCTGCTCCTATCTTAACACACACTACTACTACTACTACTGCTGCTCCTATCTTAACACACACTACTACTACTGCTGCTCCTATCTTAACACACACCACTACTACTACTACTACTGCTGCTCCTATCTTAACACACACCACTACTACTACTACTACTACTGCTGCTCCTATCTTAACACACACTACTACTACTACTACTACTGCTGCTCCTATCTTAACACACACTACTACTACTACTACTGCTCCTATCTTAACACACACTACTACTACTACTACTACTACTGCTCCTATCTTAACACACACTACTACTACTACTACTGCTCCTATCTTAACACACACTACTACTACTACTACTACTGCTCCTATCTTAACACACACTACTACTACTACTACTGCTCCTATCTTAACACACACTACTACTACTACTACTACTGCTCCTATCTTAACACACACTACTACTACTACTACTGCTCCTATCTTAACACACACCACTACTACTACTACTACTGCTCCTATCTTAACACACACTACTACTACTACTACTGCTCCTATCTTAACACACACTACTACTACTACTACTACTGCTCCTATCTTAACACACACTACTACTACTACTACTACTGCTCCTATCTTAACACACACTACTACTACTACTACTGCTCCTATCTTAACACACACTACTACTACTACTACTACTGCTCCTATCTTAACACACACTACTACTACTACTACTGCTGCTCCTATCTTAACACACACTACTACTACTACTACTGCTCCTATCTTAACACACACTACTACTACTACTACTACTACTGCTCCTATCTTAACACACACTACTACTACTACTACTGCTCCTATCTTAACACACACTACTACTACTACTACTACTGCTCCTATCTTAACACACACTACTACTACTACTACTGCTCCTATCTTAACACACACCACTACTACTACTACTACTACTGCTCCTATCTTAACACACACTACTACTACTACTACTGCTCCTATCTTAACACACACTACTACTACTACTACTGCTCCTATCTTAACACACACTACTACTACTACTACTGCTCCTATCTTAACACACACTACTACTACTACTACTGCTGCTCCTATCTTAACACACACCACTACTACTACTACTACTGCTACTATCTTAACACACACTACTACTACTACTACTACTACTACTGCTCCTATCTTAACACACACTACTACTACTACTACTACTGCTCCTATCTTAACACACACTACTACTACTACTACTGCTGCTCCTATCTTAACACACACTACTACTACTACTGCTCCTATCTTAACACACACTACTACTACTACTACTACTACTGCTCCTATCTTAACACACACTACTACTACTACTACTACTGCTCCTATCTTAACACACACTACTACTACTACTACTACTGCTCCTATCTTAACACACACTACTACTACTACTACTGCTCCTATCTTAACACACACTACTACTACTACTACTACTGCTCCTATCTTAACACACACCACTACTACTACTACTGCTCCTACTAACACACACTACTACTACTACTACTACTGCCTATCTTAACACACACTACTACTACTACTACTGCTCCTATCTTAACACACACTACTACTACTACTACTACTGCTCCTATCTTAACACACACTACTACTACTATCTTAACTACTACTACTACTACTCCTATCTTAACACACACTACTACTACTACTACTACTACTACTACTGCTCCTATCTTAACACACACTACTACTACTACTACTGCTGCTCCTATCTTAACACACACTACTACTACTACTACTACTACTACTACTACTACTACTACTACTACTACTACTACTACTACTACTGCTCCTATCTTAACACACACTACTACTACTATCTTAACACACACTACTACTACTACTACTGCTGCTCCTATCTTAACACACACTACTACTACTACTACTGCTGCTCCTATCTTAACACACACCACTACTACTACTACTGCTGCTATCTTAACACACACTACTACTACTACTACTACTGCTCTCTATCTTAACACACACTACTACTACTACTACTGCTGCCCTATCTTAACACACACCACTACTACTACTACTACTGCTCCTATCTTAACACACACTACTACTACTACTACTACTACTACTGCTCCTATCTTAACACACACTACTACTACTACTACTGCTGCTCCTATCTTAACACACACTACTACTACTATCTTAACTACTGCTCCTATCTTAACACACACTACTACTACTACTACTGCTCCTATCTTAACACACACCACTACTACTACTACTACTACTGCTACTGCTGCTCCTATCTATCTTAACTGCTCCTACTTACACACTACTACTACTACTGCTGCTCCTATCTTAACACACACCACTACTACTACTACTACTGCTGCTCCTATCTTAACACACACCACTACTACTACTACTGCTCCTATCTTAACACACACTACTACTACTACTACTACTCCTATCTTAACACACACTACTACTACTACTACTGCTGCTCCTATCTTAACACACACCACTACTACTACTACTACTGCTCCTATCTTAACACACACTACTACTACTACTGCTCCTATCTTAACACACACTACTACTACTACTACTACTGCTCCTATCTTAACACACACCACTACTACTACTACTACTACTGCTCCTATCTTAACACACACTACTACTACTACTGCTGCTCCTATCTTAACACACACTACTACTACTACTACTGCTGCTCCTATCTTAACACACACCACTACTACTGCTACTGCTCCTATCTTAACACACACTACTACTACTACTACTGCTCCTATCTTAACACACACTACTACTACTACTACTACTGCTCCTATCTTAACACACACTACTACTACTACTACTACTGCTGCTCCTATCTTAACACACACTACTACTACTACTACTGCTGCTGCTATCTTAACACACACTACTACTACTACTACTACTGCTCCTATCTTAACACACACTACTACTACTACTACTGCTGCTCCTATCTTAACACACACTACTACTACTACTACTACTGCTGCTCCTATCTTAACACACACTACTACTACTACTACTGCTGCTCCTATCTTAACACACACTACTACTACTACTACTGCTCCTATCTTAACACACACTACTACTACTACTACTACTGCTGCTCCTATCTTAACACACACTACTACTACTACTACTGCTGCTCCTATCTTAACACACACTACTACTACTGCTGCTCCTATCTTAACACACACTACTACTACTACTACTACTACTGCTCCTATCTTAACACACACTACTACTACTACTACTACTACTACTACTACTACTACTACTACTACTGCTCCTATCTTAACACACACTACTACTACTACTACTGCTGCTCCTATCTTAACACACACTACTACTACTACTACTACTGCTCCTATCTTAACACACACTACTACTACTACTACTACTGCTGCTCCTATCTTAACACACCACTACTACTACTACTACTACTACTGCTGCTCCTATCTTAACACACACTACTACTACTACTACTGCTGCTCCTATCTTAACTACTACTGCTGCTCCTATCTTAACACACACTACTACTACTACTGCTGCTCCTATCTTAACACACACTACTACTACTACTGCTACTGCTCCTATCTTAACACACACTACTACTACTACTACTGCTGCTCCTATCTTAACACACACTACTACTACTGCTCCTATCTTAACACACACTACTACTACTACTACTACTGCTCCTATCTTAACACACACTACTACTACTACTACTGCTGCTCTATCTTAACACACACCACTACTACTACTACTACTGCTCTATCTTAACACACACTACTACTACTACTACTGCTCCTATCTTAACACACACTACTACTACTACTACTACTACTACCTATCTTACACTTACACCACTACTACTACTACTGCTCCTATCTTAACACACACTACTACTACTACTACTGCTGCTTAACACACACTACTACTACTACTACTATCTCCTATCTTAACACACACTACTACTACTACTACTGCTCCTATCTTAACACACACCACTACTACTACTACTGCTCCTATCTTAACACACACCACTACTACTACTACTACTACTGCTCCTATCTTAACACACACTACTACTACTACTACTGCTCCTATCTTAACACACACTACTACTACTACTACTACTGCTGCTCCTATCTTAACACACACCACTACTACTACTACTATCTTAACACACACTACTACTACTCTCTATCTTAACACACACACTACTACTACTACTGCTGCTCCTATCTTAACACACACTACTACTACTGCTGCCTATCTTAACACACACTACTACTACTACTACTGCTCCTATCTTAACACACACTACTACTACTACTACTGCTGCTCCTATCTTAACACACACCTACTACTACTACTACTGCTGCTCCTATCTTAACACACACTACTACTACTACTACTGCTCCTATCTTAACACACACTACTACTACTACTACTACTGCTCCTATCTTAACACACACTACTACTACTACTACTGCTGCTCCTATCTTAACACACACTACTACTACTACTACTACTACTACTATCTTAACACACACTACTACTACTACTACTGCTCCTATCTTACTACTACTACTAACACACACTACTACTACTACTACTACTGCTCCTATCTTACACACACACACACACTACTACTACTACTACTACTGCTGCTCCTATCTTAACACACACTACTACTACTACTACTGCTGCTCCTATCTTAACACACACCACTACTACTACTACTACTGCTCCTATCTTAACACACACTACTACTACTACTACTGCTCCTATCTTAACACACACTACTACTACTACTACTACTACTGCTGCTCCTATCTTAACACACACTACTACTACTACTACTGCTCCTATCTTAACACACACCACTACTACTACTACTGCTCCTATCTTAACACACACCACTACTACTACTACTGCTCCTATCTTAACACACACCACTACTACTACTACTGCTCCTATCTTAACACACACTACTACTACTACTACTGCTCCTATCTTAACACACACTACTACTACTACTACTACTGCTGCTCCTATCTTAACACACACTACTACTACTACTACTGCTGCCCTATCTTAACACACACCACTACTACTACTACTGCTGCCTACTTAACACACACCACTACTACTACTACTACTGCTGCTCCTATCTTAACACACACCACTACTACTACTACTACTGCTGCTCCTATCTTAACACACACTACTACTACTACTACTGCTGCTCCTATCTTAACACACACTACTACTACTACTACTACTGCTGCTCCTATCTTAACACACACTACTACTACTACTATCTTAACACACACTACTACTACTACTACTATCTTAACTTACACACACTACTACTACTACTACTGCTGCCTATCTTAACACACACTACTACTACTACTACTGCTGCTCCTATCTTAACACACACCACTACTACTACTACTGCTGCTCCTATCTTAACACACACCACTACTACTACTGCTGCTCCTATCTTAACACACCACTACTACTACTACTACTACTGCTGCTCCTATCTTAACACACACTACTACTACTACTACTACTGCTCCTATCTTAACACACACCACTACTACTACTACTACTACTGCTCCTATCTTAACACACACCACTACTACTACTACTGCTCCTATCTTAACACACACCACTATTACTACTACTACTACTACTACTGCTCCTATCTTAACACACACCACTACTACTACTACTACTACTGCTCCTACCTTAACACACACTACTACTACTACTGCTGCTCCTATCTTAACACACACTACTACTACTACTGCTGCTGCTCCTATCTTAACACACACCACTACTACTACTGCTCCTATCTTAACACACACTACTACTACTGCTGCTCCTATCTTAACACACACTACTACTACTACTACTGCTGCTATCTTAACACACACCACTACTACTGCTGCTCCTATCTTAACACACACTACTACTACTACTACTGCTGCTGCTATCTTAACACACACTACTACTACTACTACTACTGCTCCTATCTTAACACACACTACTACTACTACTACTGCTGCTCCTATCTTAACACACACTACTACTACTACTACTACTGCTGCTCCTATCTTAACACACACTACTACTACTACTACTGCTGCTGCTCCTATCTTAACACACACTACTACTACTACTACTGCTCCTATCTTAACACACACTACTACTACTACTACTACTGCTGCTCCTATCTTAACACACACTACTACTACTACTACTGCTGCTCCTATCTTAACACACACTACTACTACTGCTGCTCCTATCTTAACACACCACTACTACTACTACTACTACTGCTGCTCCTATCTTAACACACACTACTACTACTACTACTACTGCTGCCTATCTTAACACACACTACTACTACTACTACTAACACACACTACTACTACTACTACTGCTCTATCTTAACTACTACTACTACTACTACTGCTGCCTATCTTAACACACACTACTACTACTATCTTAACACACACTACTACTACTACTACTACTACTGCTCCTATCTTAACACACACTACTACTACTACTACTGCTGCTCCTATCTTAACACACACTACTACTACTACTACTACTCCTATCTTAACACACACTACTACTACTACTACTACTGCTCCTATCTTAACACACACTACTACTACTACTACTACTACTGCTCCTATCTTAACACACACTACTACTACTACTACTGCTCCTATCTTAACACACACCACTACTACTACTACTACTGCTGCTCCTATCTTAACACACACCACTACTACTACTACTACTACTACTGCTGCTCCTATCTTAACACACACTACTACTACTACTACTGCTGCTCCTATCTTAACACACACTACTACTACTACTACTGCTGCTCCTATCTTAACACACACTACTACTACTACTACTGCTCCTATCTTAACACACACCACTACTACTACTACTACTGCTGCTCCTATCTTAACACACACTACTACTACTACTACTGCTCCTATCTTAACACACACTACTACTACTACTACTGCTCCTATCTTAACACACACCACTACTACTACTACTACTACTGCTGCTCCTATCTTAACACTGCTGCTATCTTAACACACACCACTACTACTACTACTGCTGCTCCTATCTTAACACACACTACTACTACTACTACTACTGCTCCTATCTTAACACACACTACTACTACTACTACTACTACTGCTCCTATCTTAACACACACTACTACTACTACTACTACTGCTCCTATCTTAACACACACTACTACTACTACTACTACTTACTGCTCCTATCTTAACACACACCACTACTACTACTACTACTACTGCTCCTATCTTAACACACACTACTACTACTACTACTGCTCCTATCTTAACACACTACTACTACTACTACTACTGCTGCTATCTTAACACACACTACTACTACTGCTACTCCTATCTTAACACACACACTACTACTACTTACACACACTACTACTACTACTGCTCCTATCTTAACACACACTACTACTACTACTACTACTACTGCTACTATCTTAACACACACTACTACTACTACTACTGCTGCTCTATCTTAACACACACTACTACTACTACTACTACTGCTCCTATCTTAACACACACTACTACTACTACTACTACTGCTCCTATCTTAACACACACTACTACTACTACTACTACTGCTGCTCCTATCTTAACACACACTACTACTACTACTACTGCTGCTCCTATCTTAACACACACTACTACTACTACTACTGCTCCTATCTTAACACACACTACTACTACTACTACTACTGCTCCTATCTTAACACACACTACTACTACTACTACTGCTGCTCCTATCTTAACACACACTACTACTACTACTACTGCTGCTCCTATCTTAACACACACTACTACTACTACTACTACTACTACTGCTCCTATCTTAACACACACTACTACTACTACTACTACTGCTGCTCCTATCTTAACACACACTACTACTACTACTACTACTGCTGCTCCTATCTTAACACACACTACTACTACTACTACTGCTGCTCCTATCTTAACACACACTACTACTACTACTACTGCTCCTATCTTAACACACACTACTACTACTACTACTACTGCTGCTCCTATCTTAACACACCACTACTACTACTACTACTACTACTGCTCCTATCTTAACACACACTACTACTACTACTACTGCTGCTCCTATCTTAACACACACTACTACTACTACTACTACTACTACTGCTCCTATCTTAACACACACTACTACTACTACTACTGCTGCTCCTATCTTAACACACACTACTACTACTACTGCTGCTCCTATCTTAACACACACTACTACTACTACTGCTGCTCCTATCTTAACACACACTACTACTACTACTGCTACTGCATCTTAACACACACTACTACTACTACTACTGCTCCTATCTTAACACACTACTACTACTACTACTACTACTACTCCTATCTTAACACACACTACTACTACTACTACTGCTCCTATCTTAACACACACCACTACTACTACTACTGCTCCTATCTTAACACACACTACTACTACTACTACTGCTCCTATCTTAACTTACACACCTACTACTACTACTACTACTGCTGCTATCTTAACACACACTACTACTACTACTACTACTGCTCCTATCTTAACACACACTACTACTACTACTACTTAACACACACTACTACTACCTATCTTAACACACACTACTACTACTACTGCTCCTATCTTAACACACACCACTACTACTACTGCTGCTCCTATCTTAACACACACCTACTACTACTACTACTGCTCCTATCTTAACACACACCACTACTACTACTACTGCTCCTATCTTAACACACACTACTACTACTACTACTACTGCTGCTCCTATCTTAACACACACCACTACTACTACTACTGCTCCTATCTTAACACACACTACTACTACTGCTCCTATCTTAACACACACCACTACTACTACTACTACTGCTCCTATCTTAACACACACTACTACTACTACTACTGCTGCTCCTATCTTAACACACACCACTACTACTACTACTGCTGCTCCTATCTTAACACACACCACTACTACTACTACTGCTGCTCCTATCTTAACACACACCACTACTACTACTACTGCTGCTCCTATCTTAACACACACTACTACTACTACTACTACTACTACTGCTGCTCCTATCTTAACACACACCACTACTACTGCTGCTCCTATCTTAACACACACTACTACTACTACTACTACTGCTCCTATCTTAACACACACTACTACTACTACTACTACTGCTCCTATCTTAACACACACTACTACTACTACTACTGCTGCTCCTATCTTAACACACACTACTACTACTACTACTACTGCTCCTATCTTAACACACACTACTACTACTACTACTGCTCCTATCTTAACACACACTACTACTACTACTACTGCTCCTATCTTAACACACACTACTACTACTACTACTACTGCTCCTATCTTAACACACACTACTACTACTACTACTGCTGCTCCTATCTTAACACACACTACTACTACTACTGCTGCTCTTAACACACACCATCTTAACACACACTACTACTACTACTACTACTACTACTTAACACACACCACTACTACTACTATCTTAAACACACCACTACTACTACTGCTCCTATCTTAACACACACTACTACTACTACTGCTGCTGCTCCTATCTTAACACACACCACTACTACTACTACTCCTATCTTAACACACACTACTACTACTGCTGCTCCTATCTTAACACACACTACTACTACTACTACTACTTAACACACACTACTACACTACTACTACTGCTCTATCTTAACACACACTACTACTACTACTGCTGCTCCTATCTTAACACACACCACTACTACTACTACTACTGCTCCTATCTTAACACACACCACTACTACTACTACTGCTGCTCCTATCTTAACACACACTACTACTACTACTACTACTACTGCTCCTATCTTAACACACACCACTACTACTACTGCTGCTCCTATCTTAACACACACTACTACTACTACTACTGCTGCTCCTATCTTAACACACACCACTACTACTGCTGCTGCTCCTATCTTAACACACACTACTACTACTGCTGCTCCTACTACTACTACTACTACTACTACTGCTCCTATCTTAACACACCCCACTACTACTACTACTACTGCTCCTATCTTAACACACACCACTACTACTACTACTGCTGCTCCTATCTTAACACACACTACTACTACTACTACTACTACTGCTCCTATCTTAACACACACTACTACTACTACTACTACTGCTCCTATCTTAACACACACTACTACTACTACTACTGCTCCTATCTTAACACACACTACTACTACTACTACTACTGCTGCTCCTATCTTAACACACACTACTACTACTACTGCTCCTATCTTAACACACACTACTACTACTACTACTGCTCCTATCTTAACACACACCACTACTACTACTACTACTGCTCCTATCTTAACACACACTACTACTACTACTACTACTGCTGCTCCTATCTTAACACACACTACTACTACTACTACTACTGCTCCTATCTTAACACACACTACTACTACTACTACTGCTGCCTATCTTAACACACACTACTACTACTACTACTACTGCTGCTATCTTAACACACACTACTACTACTACTACTGCTGCTATCTTAACACACACTACTACTACTACTACTGCTGCTCCTATCTTAACACACATCTTACTACTACTACTACTACTGCTGCTCTATCTTAACACACACTACTACTACTACTACTACTGCTCCTATCTTAACACACACTACTACTACTACTACTGCTGCTCCTATCTTAACACACACTACTACTACTACTACTGCTGCTCCTATCTTAACACACACTACTACTACTACTACTACTACTACTACTACTGCTGCCTATCTTAACACACACTACTAATCACACACACTACTACTACTACTTAACTACTACTACTACTACTACTGCTCCTATCTTAACTACTACTACTACTACTACTACTACTGCTCCTATCTTAACACACACTACTACTACTACTGCTCCTATCTTAACACACACCACTACTACTATCTTAACACACACTACTACTACTACTACTACTGCTCCTATCTTAACACACACTACACTACTACTACTACTACTACTACTACTGCTGCTCCTATCTTAACACACACTACTACTACTACTACTACTGCTGCTCCTATCTTAACACACACCACTACTACTACTACTACTGCTGCTCCTATCTTAACACACACACTACTACTACTACTACTACTGCTCCTATCTTAACACACACCACTACTACTACTACTACTACTACTGCTGCTCCTATCTTAACACACACTACTACTACTACTACTGCTGCTATCTTAACACACACTACTACCACTACTACACACACTACTACTACTACTGCTCCTATCTTAACACACACTACTACTACTACTACTGCTGCTCCTATCTTAACACACACCACTACTACTACTACTACTGCTGCTCCTATCTTAACACACACTACTACTACTACTACTGCTCCTATCTTAACACACACTACTACTACTACTACTGCTCCTATCTTAACACACACCACTACTACTACTACTACTGCTGCTCCTATCTTAACACACACCACTACTACTACTGCTGCTCCTATCTTAACACACTACTACTACTACTACTACTGCTGCTCCTATCTTAACACACACCATACTACTACTACTACTACTGCTTCCTATCTTAACACACACCACTACTACTACTACTACTACTGCTCCTACTGCTACTACTGCTGCTCCTATCTTAACACACACTACTACTACTACTACTGCTCCTATCTTAACACACACCACTACTACTACTACTACTACTACTGCTCCTACCTTAACACACACTACTACTACTACTGCTGCTCCTATCTTAACACACACTACTACTACTACTACTGCTGCTCCTATCTTAACACACACTACTGCTGCTTAACACACACTACTACTACTACTGCTGCTCCTATCTTAACACACACTACTACTACTACTACTGCTCCTATCTTAACACACACTACTACTACTACTACTACTGCTCCTATCTTAACACACACTACTACTACTACTACTACTGCTGCTCCTATCTTAACACACACTACTACTACTACTACTACTACTACTGCTCCTATCTTAACACACACTACTACTACTACTACTACTCCTATCTTAACACACACTACTACTACTACTACTGCTGCTCCTATCTTAACACACACTACTACTACTACTACTACTGCTGCTCCTATCTTAACACACACTACTACTACTACTACTGCACACTCCTATCTTAACACACACTACTACTACTACTACTGCTGCTCCTATCTTAACACACACTACTACTACTACTAACACACACTACTACTACTACTGCTCCTATCTTAACACACACTACTACTACTACTACTACTACTACTGCTGCCTATCTTAACACACACTACTACTACTACTACTGCTGCTCCTATCTTAACACACACCACTACTACTACTACTACTACTACTACTACTGCTACTGCTGCTCCTATCTTAACACACACTACTACTACTACTACTACTGCTGCTCCTATCTTAACACACCACTACTACTACTACTACTACTGCTGCTCCTATCTTAACACACACTACTACTACTACTGCTGCTCCTATCTTAACACACACTACTACTACTGCTCTCTATCTTAACACACACTACTACTACTACTACTGCTGCTCCTATCTTAACACACACACTACTACTACTACTACTACACTACTACTGCTCCTATCTTAACACACACTACTACTACTACTACTGCTGCTCCTATCTTAACACACACTACTACTACTACTACTGCTCCTATCTTAACACACACTACTACTACTACTACTGCTGCTCCTATCTTAACACACACTACTACTACTACTGCTACTGCTCCTATCTTAACACACACTACTACTACTACTACTGCTGCTCCTATCTTAACACACACTACTACTACTGCTCCTATCTTAACACACACTACTACTACTACTACTACTGCTCCTATCTTAACACACACTACTACTACTACTACTGCTCCTATCTTAACACACACCACCACTACTACTACTACTACTACTGCTCCTATCTTAACACACACTACTACTACTACTACTGCTCCTATCTTAACACACACCACCACTACTACTACTACTACTACTGCTCCTATCTTAACACACACCACTACTACTACTACTGCTCCTATCTTAACACACACTACTACTACTACTACTATCTTAACACACACTACTACTACTGCTGCCTATCTTAACACACACTATCTTCTTAACACACACTACTACTACTACTACTACTGCTCCTATCTTAACACACACCACTACTACTACTACTGCTCCTATCTTAACACACACCACTACTACTACTACTGCTCCTATCTTAACACACACCACTACTACTACTACTGCTCCTATCTTAACACACACTACTACTACTACTACTACTGCTGCTCCTATCTTAACACACACCACTACTACTACTACTGCTCCTATCTTAACACACACTACTACTACTACTACTACTGCTCCCTATCTTAACACACACTACTACTACTACTACTACTGCTGCTCCTATCTTAACACACACTACTACTACTATCTTAACACACACACTAACTACTACTACTACTACTACTACTACTACTACTACTGCTCTATCTTAACACACACTACTACTACTACTACTGCTGCTCCTATCTTAACACACACTACTACTACTACTACTACTGCTGCTCCTATCTTAACACACACACTACTACTACTACTGCTGCTCCTATCTTAACACACACTACTACTACTGCTGCTCCTATCTTAACACACACTACTACTACTACTACTGCTGCTCCTATCTTAACACACACTACTACTACTACTACTACTACTACTGCTCCTATCTTAACACACACTACTACTACTACTACTACTGCTGCTCCTATCTTAACACACACCACTACTACTACTACTGCTCCTATCTTAACACACACCACTACTACTACTACTACTGCTGCTCCTATCTTAACACACACCACACTACTACTACTACTACTACTGCTGCTCCTATCTTAACACACACTACTACTACTACTACTGCTGCTCCTATCTTAACACACACTACTACTACTACTGCTGCTCCTATCTTAACACACACTACTACTACTACTACTACTGCTCCTATCTTAACACACACTACTACTACTACTACTACTGCTCCTATCTTAACACACACTACTACTACTACTACTGCTCCTATCTTAACACACACTACTACTACTACTACTACTGCTGCCTATCTTAACACACACCACTACTACTACTGCTGCTCCTATCTTAACACACCACTACTACTACTACTACTACTGCTGCTCCTATCTTAACACACACTACTACTACTACTACTACTGCTCTCTATCTTAACACACACCACTACTACTACTACTGCTCTATCTTAACACACACTACTACTACACCACTATCTTAACACACACACACTACTACTACTACTACTGCTGCCTATCTTAACACACACTACACTACTACTACTACTACTACTGCTCCTATCTTAACACACACCACTACTACTACTACTACTGCTCCTATCTTAACACACACTACTACTACTACTGCTGCTCTTAACTATCTTAACACACACTACTACTACTACTACTGCTCCTATCTTAACACACACTACTACTACTACTACTGCTGCTCCTATCTTAACACACACTACTACTACTACTACTGCTCCTATCTTAACACACACTACTACTACTACTACTACTGCTCCTATCTTAACACACACTACTACTACTACTACTACTGCTGCTCCTATCTTAACACACACTACTACTACTACTACTACTGCTGCTATCTTAACACACACTACTACTACTACTACTACTGCTCCTATCTTAACACACACTACTACTACTACTACTGCTGCTCCTATCTTAACACACACTACTACTACTACTACTACTGCTGCTCCTATCTTAACACACACTACTACTACTACTACTACTACTGCTCCTATCTTAACACACACTACTACTACTACTACTGCTCCTATCTTAACACACACTACTACTACTACTACTACTACTGCTCCTATCTTAACACACTACTACTACTACTACTACTGCTGCTCCTATCTTAACACACACTACTACTACTACTGCTCCTATCTTAACACACACTACTACTACTACTACTGCTGCTCCTATCTTAACACACACTACTACTACTACTACTGCTGCTCCTATCTTAACACACCACTACTACTACTACTACTGCTGCTCCTATCTTAACACACACACTACTACTACTACTACTACTGCTCCTATCTTAACACACACTACTACTACTACTACTGCTGCTCCTATCTTAACACACACTACTACTACTACTACTACTACTGCTCCTATCTTAACACACACTACTACTACTACTACTACTACTACTGCTCCTATCTTAACACACACTACTACTACTATCTTACACACACCACTACTACTACTACTGCTCCTATCTTAACACACACCACTACTACTACTACTACTACTACTGCTCCTATCTTAACACACACTACTACTACTACTACTACTGCTGCTCCTATCTTAACACACACCACTACTACTACTACTGCTCCTATCTTAACACACACCACTACTACTACTACTACTGCTGCTCCTATCTTAACACACACCACTACTACTACTACTACTACTACTGCTGCTCCTATCTTAACACACACTACTACTACTACTACTGCTGCTCCTATCTTAACACACACTACTACTACTACTACTGCTGCTCCTATCTTAACACACACTACTACTACTACTACTGCTCCTATCTTAACACACACTACTACTACTACTACTACTACTGCTCCTATCTTAACACACACTACTACTACTACTACTACTGCTCCTATCTTAACACACACTACTACTACTACTACTGCTCCTATCTTAACACACACTACTACTACTACTACTGCTCCTATCTTAACACACACTACTACTACTACTACTACTGCTGCTTAACACACCTACTACTACTAACACACACCACTACTACTACTGCTGCTCCTATCTTAACACACCACTACTACTACTACTACTACTGCTGCTCCTATCTTAACACACACTACTACTACTACTACTACTGCTCCTATCTTAACACACACCACTACTACTACTACTACTACTGCTCCTATCTTAACACACACCACTACTACTACTACTGCTCCTATCTTAACACACACCACTATTACTACTACTACTACTGCTCCTATCTTAACACACACCACTACTACTACTACTACTGCTGCTCCTACCTTAACACACACTACTACTACTACTACTGCTGCTCCTATCTTAACACACACTACTACTACTACTACTGCTGCTCCTATCTTAACACACACCACTACTACTGCTACTGCTCCTATCTTAACACACACTACTACTACTACTACTGCTCCTATCTTAACACACACTACTACTACTACTACTGCTCCTATCTTAACACACACTACTACTACTACTACTACTACTACTACTGCTCCTATCTTAACACACACTACTACTACTACTACTGCTGCTCCTATCTTAACACACACTACTACTACTACTACTACTGCTCCTATCTTAACACACACTACTACTACTACTACTGCTGCTCCTATCTTAACACACACTACTACTACTACTACTGCTCCTATCTTAACTACTACTACTACTGCTCCTATCTTACTACTACTACTACTACTGCTCCTATCTTAACACACACTACTACTACTACTACTGCTGCTCCTATCTTAACACACACTACTACTACTACTACTGCTCCTATCTTAACACACACTACTACTACTACTACTACTGCTGCTCCTATCTTAACACACACTACTACTACTACTACTACTGCTGCTCCTATCTTAACACACACTACTACTACTACTACTACTGCTGCTCCTATCTTAACACACACACTACTACTACTACTACTACTACTGCTCCTATCTTAACACACACTACTACTACTACTACTACTGCTCCTATCTTAACACACACTACTACTACTACTACTACTACTGCTCCTATCTTAACACACACTACTACTACTACTACTATCTTAACACACACCACTACTACTACTGCTGCTCCTATCTTAACACACTACTACTACTACTACTACTACTGCTCCTATCTTAACACACACTACT
>NW_025745739.1:55000-71579 GCF_021184085.1 Oncorhynchus gorbuscha | reverse complement strand
ACTGCTGCTCCTATCTTAACACACACTACTACTACTACTACTACTGCTATCTTATCTTAACACACCACCTACTACTACTACTACTACTGCTCCTATCTTAACACACACTACTACTACTACTACTGCTGCTCCTATCTTAACACACACTACTACTACTACTTAACACACACTACTACTACTACTGCTGCTCCTATCTTAACACACACTACTACTACTACTACTACTGCTCCTATCTTAACACACACTACTACTACTACTACTGCTGCTCCTATCTTAACACACACTACTACTACTACTACTACTGCTCCTATCTTAACACACACTACTACTACTACTACTGCTGCCTATCTTAACACACACTACTACTACTACTATCTTAACACACACCACCACTACTACTACTACCTATCTTAACACACACTACTACTACTACTACTGCTCCTATCTTAACACACACCACCACTACTACTACTACTACTACTGCTCCTATCTTAACACACACCACTACTACTACTACTGCTCCTATCTTAACACACACCACTACTACTACTACTACTGCTGCTATCTTAACACACACTACTACTACTACTACTGCTCCTATCTTAACACACACCACTACTACTACTACTACTGCTCCTATCTTAACACACACTACCACTACTACTACTACTGCTCCTATCTTAACACACCACTACTACTACTACTACTGCTCCTATCTTAACACACTACTACTACTACTACTACTGCTCCTATCTTAACACACACTACTACTACTACTACTACTGCTCCTATCTTAACACACACTACTACTACTACTACTGCTGCTCCTATCTTAACACACTACTACTACTACTACTACTGCTCCTATCTTAACACACACTACTACTACTACTACTGCTCCTATCTTAACACACACCACTACTACTACTACTACTGCTCCTATCTTAACACACACTACTACTACTACTACTACTGCTCCTATCTTAACACACACCACTACTACTACTACTGCTGCTCCTATCTTAACACACACTACTACTACTACTACTGCTCCTATCTTAACACACACTACTACTACTACTACTGCTGCTCCTATCTTAACACACACTACTACTACTACTACTACTGCTATCTTAACACACACCACTACTACTACTACTGCTGCTGCTCATATCTTAACACACACTACTACTACTACTACTACTGCTCCTATCTTAACACACACTACTACTACTACTATCTGCTCCTATCTTAACACACACTACTACTACTACTACTGCTCCTATCTTAACACACACTACTACTACTACTACTACTGCTCCTATCTTAACACACACCACTACACTACTACTACTACTGCTCCTATCTTAACACACACTACTACTACTACTACTACTGCTCCTATCTTAACACACACTACTACTACTACTGCTACTCCCTATCTTAACACACACTACTACTACTACTACTGCTCCTATCTTAACACACACTACTACTACTGCTGCTCCTATCTTAACACACACTACTACTACTACTACTACTACTGCTGCTCCTATCTTAACACACACTACTACTACTACTACTGCTCCTATCTTAACACACACTACTACTACTACTACTGCTCCTATCTTAACACACACTACTACTACTACTACTACTGCTCCTATCTTAACACACACTACTACTACTACTACTGCTCCTATCTTAACACACACTACTACTACTACTACTGCTCCTATCTTAACACACACCTACTACTACTACTGCTCCTATCTTAACACACACACTACTACTACTACTGCTCCTATCTTAACACACCACTACTACTACTGCTGCTCCTATCTTAACACACACTACTACTACTACTACTACTGCTGCTCCTATCTTAACACACACTACTACTACTACTACTACTGCTCCTATCTTAACACACACTACTACTACTACTACTGCTGCTCCTATCTTAACACACACTACTACTACTACTACTGCTCCTATCTTAACACACACTACTACTACTGCTGCTCCTATCTTAACACACACCACTACTACTACTGCTGCTCCTATCTTAACACACACCACTACTACTACTACTGCTCCTATCTTAACACACACTACTACTACTACTACTGCTCCTATCTTAACACACACTACTACTACTACTACTGCTCCTATCTTAACACACACTACTACTACTACTGCTCCTATCTTAACACACACTACTACTACTACTACTGCTCCTATCTTAACACACACTACTACTACTACTACTGCTGCTCCTATCTTAACACACACTACTACTACTACTGCTGCTCCTATCTTAACACACACTACTACTACTACTACTGCTGCTCCTATCTTAACACACACTACTACTACTACTGCTCCTATCTTAACACACACCACTACTACTACTGCTCCTATCTTAACACACACTACTACTACTACTACTGCTGCTCCTATCTTAACACACCCCACTACTACTACTACTGCTCCTATCTTAACACACACTACTACTACTACTACTTAACTACTACTACTGCTCCTATCTTAACACACCACTACTACTACTACTGCTGCTCCTATCTTAACACACACTACTACTACTACTACTGCTCCTATCTTAACACACACTACTACTACTACTACTACTGCTCCTATCTTAACACACTACTACTACTACTACTACTGCTCTGCTATCTTAACACACACTACTACTACTACTACTGCTGCTCCTATCTTAACACACACTACTACTACTACTACTGCTCCTATCTTAACACACTACTACTACTACTACTACTGCTCCTATCTTAACACACACCACTACTACTACTACTGCTCCTATCTTAACACACACTACTACTACTACTACTACTGCTGCTCCTATCTTAACACACACTACTACTACTACTGCTCCTATCTATCTTAACTACTACTACTGCTCCTATCTTAACACACACTACTACTACTACTACTGCTCCTATCTTAACACACACTACTACTACTACTACTACTGCTCCTATCTTAACACACACTACTACTACTACTACTGCTCCTATCTTAACACACACTACTACTACTACTACTGCTGCTCCTATCTTAACACACACTACTACTACTACTACTACTACTACTACTGCTCCTATCTTAACACACACTACTACTACTACTACTGCTCCCTATCTTAACACACACACTACTACTACTACTGCTGCTCCTATCTTACACACACTACTACTACTACTACTACTGCTCCTATCTTAACACACACTACTACTACTACTACTGCTCCTATCTTAACACACACTACTACTACTACTACTACTGCTGCTATCTTAACACACACTACTACTACTACTGCTCCTATCTTAACACACTACTACTACTACTACTACTGCTGCTCCTATCTTAACACACTACTACTACTACTACTACCTATCTTAACACACACTACTACTACTACTACTACTGCTCCTATCTTAACACACACTACTACTACTACTACTGCTGCTCCTATCTTAACACACACTACTACTACTACTACTGCTCCTATCTTAACACACACTACTACTACTACTACTGCTGCTCCTATCTTAACACACACTACTACTACTACTACTGCTCTATCTTAACACACACTACTACTACTACTACTGCTCCTATCTTAACACACACCACTACTACTACTACTGCTGCTCCTATCTTAACACACACTACTACTACTACTACTACTGCTCCTATCTTAACACACACTACTACTACTACTACTACTGCTGCTCCTATCTTAACACACACCACTACTACTACTACTGCTCCTATCTTAACACACACCACTACTACTACTACTACTGCTCCTATCTTAACACACACCACTACTACTACTACTACTACTGCTGCTCTATCTTAACACACTACTACTACTACTACTACTGCTCCTATCTTAACACACACTACTACTACTACTACTGCTGCTCCTATCTTAACACACACTACTACTACTACTGCTGCTCCTATCTTAACACACACTACTACTACTACTGCTGCTCCTATCTTAACACACACCACTACTACTACTACTACTGCTGCTCCTATCTTAACACACACCACTACTACTACTACTGCTCCTATCTTAACACACACCACTACTACTACTACTACTGCTCCTATCTTAACACACACTACTACTACTACTACTGCTGCTCCTATCTTAACACACACCACTACTACTACTACTACTACTGCTGCTCCTATCTTAACACACACTACTACTACTACTGCTGCTCCTATCTTAACACACACTACTACTACTACTACTGCTCCTATCTTAACACACACCACTACTACTACTACTACTGCTGCTCCTATCTTAACACACTACTACTACTACTACTGCTGCTCCTATCTTAACACACCACTACTACTACTACTACTACTGCTCCTATCTTAACACACACTACTACTACTACTACTACTGCTCCTATCTTAACACACACACTACTACTACTACTACTGCTGCTCTATCTTAACACACACCACTACTACTACTACTGCTCCTATCTTAACACACACCACTACTACTACTACTACTGCTCCTATCTTAACACACACTACTACTACTACTACTGCTGCCTATCTTAACACACACTACTACTACTACTACTGCTGCTCCTATCTTAACACACACTACTACTACTACTACTGCTCCTATCTTAACACACACTACTACTACTACTGCTCCTATCTTAACACACACTACTACTACTACTGCTCTCTATCTTAACACACACTACTACTACTACTACTTACTACTACTACTGCTGCTCCTATCTTAACACACACTACTACTACTACTACTGCTGCTCCTATCTTAACACACACTACTACTACTACTGCTATCTTAACACCACTACTACTACTCCTATCTTAACACACACCACTACTACTACTACTACTGCTCCTATCTTAACACACACCACTACTACTACTACTGCTCCTATCTTAACACACACTACTACTACTACTACTGCTCCTATCTTAACACACACTACTACTACTACTGCTGCTCCTATCTTAACACACACCACTACTACTACTACTACTGCTGCTCCTATCTTAACACACACTACTACTACTACTACTGCTGCTCCTATCTTAACACACACTACTACTACTACTACTGCTGCTCCTATCTTAACACACACTACTACTACTACTACTACTGCTGCTCCTATCTTAACACACACTACTACTACTACTACTGCTGCTCCTATCTTAACACACACTACTACTACTGCTGCTCCTATCTTAACACACCACTACTACTACTACTACTACTACTGCTCCTATCTTAACACACACTACTACTACTACTGCTGCTCCTATCTTAACACACTACTACTACTACTACTACTACTGCTCCTATCTTAACACACACCTACTACTACTACTACTACTACTGCTCTATCTTAACACACACTACTACTACTACTACTACTGCTCCTATCTTAACACACCTACTACTACTACTACTGCTGCTCCTATCTTAACACACACTACTACTACTACTACTGCTCCTATCTTAACACACACTACTACTACTACTGCTACTCCTATCTTAACACACACTACTACTACTACTACTGCTGCTCCTATCTTAACACACACTACTACTACTGCTCCTATCTTAACACACACTACTACTACTACTACTACTGCTGCTCCTATCTTAACACACACTACTACTACTACTACTACTGCTCCTATCTTAACACACACCACTACTACTACTACTGCTCCTATCTTAACACACACTACTACTACTACTACTGCTCCTATCTTAACACACACCACTACTACTACTACTACTGCTCCTATCTTAACACACTACTACTACTACTACTACTACTACTGCTCCTATCTTAACACACACCACTACTACTACTACTACTGCTCCTATCTTAACACACTACTACTACTACTACTACTACTGCTCCTATCTTAACACACACTACTACTACTACTACTACTACTACTGCTGCTCCTATCTTAACACACACCACTACTACTACTACTACTGCTCCTATCTTAACACACACTACCACTACTACTACTACTGCTCCTATCTTAACACACACTACTACTACTACTACTGCTGCTCCTATCTTAACACACACCACTACTACTACTACTGCTCCTATCTTAACACACACTACTACTACTGCTCCTATCTTAACACACACCACTACTACTACTACTGCTGCTCCTATCTTAACACACACTACTACTACTACTACTACTGCTCCTATCTTAACACACACTACTACTACTACTACTACTGCTGCTCCTATCTTAACACACACCACTACTACTACTACTGCTGCTCCTATCTTAACACACACTACTACTACTACTACTACTGCTGCTCCTATCTTAACACACACCACTACTACTACTACTACTGCTGCTCCTATCTTAACACACACCACTACTACTACTACTGCTGCTCCTATCTTAACACACACTACTACTACTACTACTGCTGCTCCTATCTTAACACACACTACTACTACTGCTGCTCCTATCTTAACACACCACTACTACTACTACTACTACTACTGCTCCTATCTTAACACACACTACTACTACTACTGCTGCTCCTATCTTAACACACACTACTACTACTACTACTACTGCTGCTCCTATCTTAACACACCACTACTACTACTACTACTACTACTGCTCCTATCTTAACACACACTACTACTACTACTACTGCTGCTCCTATCTTAACACACCCCACTACTACTACTGCTGCTCCTATCTTAACACACACTACTACTACTACTGCTGCTCCTATCTTAACACACACTACTACTACTACTGCTACTGCTCCTATCTTAACACACACTACTACTACTACTACTGCTGCTCCTATCTTAACACACACTACTACTACTGCTCCTATCTTAACACACACTACTACTACTACTACTACTGCTGCTCCTATCTTAACACACACTACTACTACTACTACTGCTCCTATCTTAACACACACCACTACTACTACTACTGCTCCTATCTTAACACACACTACTACTACTACTACTGCTCCTATCTTAACACACACCACTACTACTACTACTACTGCTCCTATCTTAACACACTACTACTACTACTACTACTACTACTGCTCCTATCTTAACACACACCACTACTACTACTACTACTGCTCCTATCTTAACACACTACTACTACTACTACTACTGCTCCTATCTTAACACACACTACTACTACTACTACTACTACTGCTGCTCCTATCTTAACACACACCACTACTACTACTACTACTGCTCCTATCTTAACACACACTACCACTACTACTACTACTGCTCCTATCTTAACACACACTACTACTACTACTACTACTGCTGCTCCTATCTTAACACACACCACTACTACTACTACTGCTCCTATCTTAACACACACTACTACTACTACTACTGCTCCTATCTTAACACACACCACTACTACTACTACTGCTGCTGCTCCTATCTTAACACACACTACTACTACTACTACTACTACTACTGCTCCTATCTTAACACACACTACTACTACTACTACTGCTGCTGCTCCTATCTTAACACACACCACTACTACTACTACTGCTGCTCCTATCTTAACACACACTACTACTACTACTACTACTGCTGCTCCTATCTTAACACACACTACTACTACTACTACTGCTGCTCCTATCTTAACACACACCACTACTACTACTACTGCTGCTCCTATCTTAACACACACTACTACTACTACTACTGCTCCTATCTTAACACACACTACTACCACTACTACTACTGCTCCTATCTTAACACACACCACTACTACTACTACTGCTGCTCCTATCTTAACACACACTACTACTACTACTACTACTACTACTACTGCTGCTCCTATCTTAACACACACTACTACTACTACTACTGCTGCTCCTATCTTAACACACACTACTACTACTACTACTACTGCTCCTATCTTAACACACACTACTACTACTACTACTACTGCTCCTATCTTAACACACACTACTACTACTACTACTGCTCCTATCTTAACACACACTACTACTACTACTACTGCTGCTCCTATCTTAACACACCACTACCACTACTACTACTACTACTGCTCCTATCTTAACACACACCACTACTACTACTACTACTGCTCCTATCTTAACACACACTACTACTACTACTACTGCTCCTATCTTAACACACACTACTACTACTACTACTGCTCCTATCTTAACACACACCACTACTACTACTACTGCTCCTATCTTAACACACACTACTACTACTACTACTACTGCTCCTATCTTAACACACACTACTACTACTACTACTGCTGCTCCTATCTTAACACACACTACTACTACTACTACTGCTCCTATCTTAACACACACCACTACTACTACTACTACTGCTCCTATCTTAACACACACCACTACTACTACTACTACTGCTGCTCCTATCTTAACACACACCACTACTACTACTACTACTGCTCCTATCTTAACACACACCACTACTACTACTACTACTGCTGCTCCTATCTTAACACACACTACTACTACTACTACTACTGCTCCTATCTTAACACACACCACTACTACTACTACTGCTGCTCCTATCTTAACACACACCACTACTACTACTACTACTACTGCTCCTATCTTAACACACACCACTACTACTACTACTGCTGCTCCTATCTTAACACACACTACTACTACTACTACTACTACTGCTCCTATCTTAACACACACTACTACTACTACTACTACTGCTCCTATCTTAACACACACTACTACTACTGCTCCTATCTTAACACACACTACCACTACTACTACTGCTCCTATCTTAACACACACTACTACTACTACTACTACTGCTCCTATCTTAACACACACTACTACTACTACTACTACTACTGCTCCTATCTTAACACACACCACTACTACTACTACTACTACTGCTCCTATCTTAACACACACCACTACTACTACTACTGCTCCTATCTTAACACACACTACTACTACTACTACTGCTCCTATCTTAACACACACCACTACTACTGCTGCTATGAGATAGAGAGAGAGAGAGAGAGAGAGAGAGAGAGAGAGAGAGAGAGAGAGAGAGAGAGAGAGAGACAGAGAGAGAGAGAGAGACAGAGAGAGAGAGAGAGAGAGAGAGAGAGAGAGAGAGAGGGAGAGAGAGGGAGAGAGAGGGAGAGAGAGGGAGAGAGAGAGAGAGACAGAGAGAGAGACAGAGAGAGAGAGAGAGAGAGAGAGAGAGAGAGAGAGAGAGAGAGAGAGAGAGAGAGAGAGAGAGAGAGAGAGAGAGAGAGAGAGAGAGAGAGAGAGACAGAGAGAGACAGAGACAGAGAGAGAGAGAGAGAGAGAGAGAGAGAGAGAGACAGAGACACAGAGAGAGAGAGACAGAGAGAGAGAGAGAGAGAGAGAGAGAGAGAGAGACAGAGACACAGAGAGAGAGAGAGAGAGAGAGAGAGAGAGAGAGAGAGAGAGAGAGAGAGACAGAGAGAGAGAGAGAGAGAGAGAGAGAGAGAGAGACAGAGAGGAGAGAGAGAGAGAGAGAGAGACAGAGAGAGAGAGAGACAGAGAGAGAGAGACAGGGAGAGAAAAGGGATATAATGACCTCTGACTTCTGAAAGTGCTTTCAGACTCTCCAGAAGCTCCAGGTTAAAACATTCACATCTACAACCCTCGACAGGGAATAACAGGGGACAGGGAGAGAGATGGGATCGCATTTGACTGTAATGAAAGTCTTGGAGAAGGCGTAGTGAGCTCAGATTGGGTAAACATCAAAGGTGTCTGTGAGGTTCCTTACAATTTCACCTCATCTCGATGGCGCCCGTCTATCCGGTGCTCACCAGCCAACCTCGTTCAGAAACACATCTGCGTCCCAAATGGCACCCTATTCCCTATCTAGTGCACTACTGTTTGACCAGGGCCCAATAAGCTCTGGTCAAAAGTAGTGCACTAGATAGGGAATAGGGTGTAATTTTTGGAGGCAGGCGGGCCATGTCTCGTACATTTCACACAACGCCATGTCGTTTGTGTCCTTGTTTGTGTCCTTGTGTGTCCATGTTGTGTGTCCTTGTTTGTGTCCATGTTTTGTGTCCTTGTTTGTGTCCATGTTTTGTGTCCTTGTTTGTGTCCATGTTTTGTGTCCTTGTTTGTGTCCATGTTTTGTGTCCTTGTTTGTGTCCATGTTTTGTGTCCTTGTTTGTGTCCATGTTTTGTGTCCTTGTTTGTGTCCATGTTTTGTGTCCTTGTTTGTGTCCATGTTTTGTGTCCTTGTTTGTGTCCATGTTTTGTGTCCTTGTTTGTGTCCATGTTGTGTGTCCTTGTTTGTGTCCATGTTTTGTGTCCTTGTTTGTCCATGTTTTGTGTCCTTGTTTGTGTTTTGTGTCCTTGTTTGTGTCCATGTTTTGTGTCCTTGTTTGTGTCCATGTTTTGTGTCCTTGTTTGTGTCCATGTTGTGTGTCCTTGTTTGTGTCCATGTTTTGTGTCCTTGTTTGTGTCCATGTTTTGTGTCCTTGTTTGTGTCCATGTTTTGTGTCCTTGTTTGTGTCCATGTTGTGTGTCCTTGTTTGTGTCCATGTTTTGTGTCCTTGTTTGTGTCCAATACATGAGCACAACGGAGAATGAGAATGAGTTGCGTCCAATGCAACAGAAGGGGACAGAGAAACGTGAAAGTCCAAGCAGTCAAGACCACCAGGGACCAGCTGTGGTCTGTAGTTCAACACTACAGACAGTCAAGACCACCAGGGACCAGCTCTGGTCTGTAGTTCAACACTACAGACAGTCAAGACCACCAGGGACCAGCTCTGGTCTGTAGTTCAACACTACAGACAGTCAAGACCACCAGGGACCAGCTCTGGTCTGTAGTTCAACACTACAGACAGTCAAGACCACCAAGGACCAGCTCTGGTCTGTAGTTCAACACTACAGACAGTCAAGACCACCAAGAACCAGCTCTGGTCTGTAGTTCAACACTACAGACAGTCAAGACCACCAAGGACCAGCTGTGGTCTGTAGTTCAACACTACAGACAGTCAAGACCACCAAGGACCTGCTCTGGTCTGTAGTTCAACATTACAGACAGTCAAGACCACCAAGGACCAGCTCTGGTCTGTAGTTCAACACTACAGACAGTCAAGACCACCAGGGACCAGCTCTGGTCTGTAGTTCAACACTACAGACAGTCAAGACCACCAAGGACCAGCTGTGGTCTGTAGTTCAACACTACAGACAGTCAAGACCACCAAGGACCAGCTCTGGTCTGTAGTTCAACATTACAGACAGTCAAGACCACCAAGGACCAGCTCTGGTCTGTAATTCAACATTACAGACAGTCAAGACCACCAAGGACCAGCTCTGGTCTGTAGTTCAACACTACAGACAGTCAAGACCACCAAGGACCAGCTCTGGTCTGTAGTTCAACACTACAGACAGGCAAGACCACCAGGGACCAGCTCTGGTCTGTAGTTCAACACTACAGACAGTCAAGACCACCAAGGACCAGCTCTGGTCTGTAGTTCAACACTACAGACAGTCAAGACCACCAAGGACCAGCTCTGGTCTGTAGTTCAACATTACAGACAGTCAAGACCACCAAGGACCAGCTCTGGTCTGTAGTTCAACACTACAGACAGTCAAGACTACCAAGGACCAGCTCTGGTCTGTAGTTCAACATTACAGACAGTCAAGACCACCAGGGACCAGCTCTGGTCTGTAGTTCAACACTACAGACAGTCAAGACCACCAAGGACCAGCTCTGGTCTGTAGTTCAACACTACAGACAGTCAAACAGCCTCTCTCTGTGTATAAATAATAAACTCTTGATCAGAAAGTCAACATTGACACAGTGAACCAGTCCTGAGCAGAGTTATGTACCAGTTGTATAATGTATCGTCATGGCAGCCATTATATTTGCTGTAAATGAACCGGACTGTAAAATGAAACATAGACGTTCCTTCCTGTTTGACATTATGTTACATAAGCACCAAGGCCCAGGGACATAAATCCACAAAGTGTCTCTCAAATGGCTCCCTATTCCCTTTAGAGTGTACTACTATGACAAAGGCCCATAGCACTCAGGTCAAAAGTAGTGCACTGTATAGGGAATAGGGTACCGTTTGGGTCTCAAACATAGAGAGTTGTGATTTAGTGCTGCTTAAAAGTGCCTGTATAGAAAACCCTCTGTAGGGAGGTTGTGATTTAGAGCTGTCAGGGGTTGGCTTGGCTGTTGGGTACAACAAGGTCCGGGTCCAGATTGACCTCTTGACTAGCTACAGAGATGATAAATAATACGGACAACAAGGTCCGGTCCAGATTGACCTCTTGACTAGCTACAGAGATGATAAATAATACGGACAACAAGATCCGGTCCAGATTGACCTCTTGACTAGCTACAGAGATGATCAATAATACGGACAACAAGGTCCGGTCCAGATTGACCTCTTGACTAGCTACAGAGATGATCAATAATACGGATCACAAGGTCCGGTCCAGATTGACCTCTTGACTAGCTACAGAGATGATCAATAATACGGACAACAAGGTCCGGTCCGGATTGACCTCTTGACGAGCTACAGAGAGGATCAATAATACGGACAACAAGGTCCGGTCCAGATTGACCTCTTGACGAGCTACAGAGATGATCAATAATACGGATCACAAGGTCCGGTCCAGATTGACCTCTTGACTAGCTACAGAGATGATAAATAATAAGGACAACAAGGTCCGGTCCAGATTGACCTCTTGACTAGCTACAGAGATGATAAATAATACGGACAACAAGGTCCGGTCCAGATTGACCTCTTGACTAGCTACAGAGATGATCAATAATACGGACAACAAGGTCCGGTCCAGATTGACCTCTTGACGAGCTACAGAGAGGATCAATAATACGGACAACAAGGTCCGGTCCAGATTGACCTCTTGACTAGCTACAGAGATGATCAATAATACAGATTACATGGGTCAACGCCGCTGTTGTCCCAGACTGGTGGGAATGTCACAACCACCCTCTTGTCAATGATCAACCAACAGGGTTTTAACCAGCTGTGCCCACCAGGCAGTACAACATCTGTGTAAACAAGATGGCCTCTCTAAAGTCAGAGCCCAGCCTGTCAGTAGCCGTCTATTATTGGGAGCTCTGCTAGACTAGTACAGATGTACTGGTGGGGTGGTTGGACCCATAGGGTCGATACAGACCCCGTGCTGTGTGGGTGAAACAGACCCCATGCTGTGTGGGTGAAACAGCTGGTGGGGTGGTTGGACCCATAGGGTCGATACAGACCCCATGCTGTGTGGGTGAAACAGACCCCGTGCTGTGTGGGTGAAACAGTTGGTGGGGTGGTTGGATATTAGACCCACAGGGTCGTTACAGACCCCATGCTGTGTGGGTGAAACAGACCCTCTGCTGTGTGGGTGAAACAGACCCCATGCTGTGTGGGTGAAACAGACCCCATACTGTGTGGGTGAAACAGACCCCATGCTGTGTGGGTGAAACAGACCCCATACTGTGTGGGTGAAACAGCTGGTTGGGTGGTTGGATATTAAACCCATAGGGTCGTTACAGACCCCATGCTGTGTGGGTGAAACAGCTGTTGACCTTGTGACCCTTGGTTGGCTACAGCACCGCTAAGGCATTGGAGGTGAATTGTCCCTGTTAGCCACAGTGTTAAACTGGACCTCCGGTGTGACACACACACACACACACACACACACACACACACACACACACACACACACACACACACACACACACACACACACACACACACACACACACACACACACGTTAGCCCCTGTTAGCTGCAGTGTTAAACTGGACCCCCGGTGTGACACACACACACACACACACACACACACACACACACACACACACACACACACACACACACACACACACACACACACACACACACACACACACACACACACACACTCCCCCGTTAGCCCCTGTCAGCTGCAGTGTCCCCCAACCCCCTAGTGAGGCTGGTATAGTCAAGGTCCCCTCACTACTGTCCACCTGCAGATAAGGAGCCCGCCACCACAGACTGCAGCACAGGGGGACAGGAACAGGTGGAGGAGGGGTCTGTATGTGTGAGACAGCAGACCAGAGCGTGAACTGTGAACCATCCACCATCCACCATGGCAACAACATAAAAGACACAAAAACCTTCTAAACTCATCCTTAACTCACAGTATTAAAGGGCTCATCCTTAACTCACAGTATTAAAGAGCTCATCCTTAACTCACAGTATTAAAGAGCTCATCCTTAACTCACAGTATTAAAGAGCTCATCCTTAACTCACAGTATTAAAGAGCTCATCCTTAACTCACAGTATTAAAGAGCTCATCCTTAACTCACAGTATTAAAGAGCTCATCCTTAATTCACAGTATTAAAGAGCTCATCCTTAACTCACAGTATTAAAGAGCTCATCCTTAACTCACAGTATTAAAGAGCTCATCATCCTTAACTCACAGTATTAAAGAGCTCATCCTTAACTCACAGTATTAAAGAGCTCATCCTTAATTCACAGTATTAAAGAGCTCATCCTTAACTCACAGTATTAAAGAGCTCATCCTTAACTCACAGTATTAAAGAGCTCATCCTTAACTCACAGTATTAAAGAGCTCATCCTTAACTCACAGTATTAAAGAGCTCATCCTTAATTCACAGTGTTAAAGGGCTCATCCTTAACTCACAGTATTAAAGAGCTCATCCTTAACTCACAGTATTAAAGAGCTCATCCTTAATTCACAGTATTAAAGAGCTCATCCTTAACTCACAGTATTAAAGAGCTCATCCTTAATTCACAGTATTAAAGAGCTCATCCTTAACTCACAGTATTAAAGAGCTCATCCTTAATTCACAGTATTAAAGAGCTCATCCTTAATTCACAGTATTAAAGAGCTCATCCTTAATTCACAGTATTAAAGAGTTCATCCTTAACTCACAGTATTAAAGAGCTCATCCTTAATTCACAGTATTAAAGAGCTCATCCTTAACTCACAGTATTAAAGAGCTCATCCTTAATTCACAGTATTAAAGAGCTCTTCCTTAATTCACAGTATTAAAGAGCTCATCCTTAATTCACAGTATTAAAGAGCTCATCCTTAACTCACAGTATTAAAGAGCTCATCCATAACTCACAGTATTAAAGAGCTCATCCTTAACTCACAATATTAAAGAGCTCATCCTTAACTCACAATATTAAAGAGCTCATCCTTAACTCACAGTATTAAAGGGCTCATCCTTAACTGACAGTATTAAAGAGCTCCTCCTTAACTCACAGTATTAAAGAGCTCATCCTTAACTCACAGTATTAAAGAGCTCATCCTTAACTGACAGTATTAAAGAGCTCATCCTTAACTCACAGTATTAAAGAGCTCATCCTTAACTGACAGTATTAAAGAGCTCATCCTTAACTCACAGTATTAAAGGGATCGTCTTCGCTCATCATTTACCCTCTACGCTGACTTTAACCACTCCATTATTCATACTGCAGCCATACGGCCTCCACGTACACATCCCTTTAAGACAGCAGGCAGGGAGGACATTACAGATATATCATCTAGCCCAGACACACATACAGGGAGGACATTACAGATATATCACCTAGCCCAGACACACATACAGGGAGGACATTACAGATATATCACCTAGCCCAGACACACATACAGGGAGGACATTACAGATATATCACCTAGCCCAGACACACATACAGGGAGGACATTACAGATATATCACCTAGCCCAGACACACATACAGGGAGGACATTACAGATATATCACCTAGCCCAGACACACATACGTGCCCCCCCGGCCATCTCTTTCCGTCCCTGTGTTCATTTCGCTGGTTTCTGACGATAACAATGTGGTCAAGGTTGACTATAAATACAGAGGCAGGTTTCAATGACGTGGTTCAATCAGCGAGGCCTTAATGCTCATTTAACTTCATCCCAGTAAGCAGAACAGAATTTACTGATGTTTCCTGTTCCAGGGGCATTGTGGGAACAGATACAGACGCATCATCATCATCATAGAGTCTAGTTTCATTTCCTGTTTTCTATGAGAGGTGGAGAATGTGATTCACCTCTTTACCTTACAGCCTATGAGAATGGCACAATGATTCCACATTCCTCTTCGCCTGCTGTTTAACCTATGGGTTCACTCAGGCAATTATCACCGACCTCTCTCTCAACCAATGGGACTTCTCTCTCTCTCAACCAATGGGACTTCTCTCTCTCAACCGATGGGAGTTCTCTCTCGTCCAATGGGCCTGGGCAATCTCTCTCTCAACCAATGGGACTTCTCTCTCTCAACCAATGGAGCTTCTCTCTCTCTCAACCAATGGGCAATCTCTCTCTCAACCAATGGAGCTTCTCTCTCTCTCAACCAATGGGCCTTCTCTCTCAACCAATGGAGCTTCTCTCTCTCTCTCTCAACCAATGGACCTTCTCTTTCTCTCA
>NW_025745739.1:45000-50000 GCF_021184085.1 Oncorhynchus gorbuscha | reverse complement strand
TGTTTTGACATGGTTGACCCATATAGAGAGGGGAGGAACGTGTGTTTTGACGTGGTTGACCCATATAGAGAGGGGAGGAACGTGTGTGTGTTTTGACGTGGTTGACCCATATAGAGAGGGGAGGAACGTGTGTTTTGACATGGTTGACCTAGATAGAGAGGGGAGGAACGTGTGTGTTTTGACTGAATATGCCAGTATTTGCATGTATCATGCCTCACCAATAGACAGACACCCCCAGTGGTTACCCCACATCACACCACATCTTCCAGTTCACCGTCCTCAACGCTATAGTCTGCTAAATGACTTAAATGTAAATGTCTATAGCTGTAGTGGTGAAGGCTTTGTTTGGTCTTCCTTGTCTTACGGTGGCGTACCGTTGAAACAAGTGTTGGTAATTGTAATAGAAGATGACATGGTGACTGTCATTTAGACAGAGAAACAAGTGTTGGTAATTGTAATAGAAGATGACATGGTGACTGTCATTTAGACAGAGAAACAAGCTGCTGTTGATTATTGATGTGAAACTCAACAGGGGAGAGACGTTGACATTTTTAAATCAAACACTTCCTGACTCCAGACTCCTCCTCTCTGACTCCTCCTCTCTCCGTGAGGTCCTTTCACCCTTCAGCCTTCGACCCTTTGATATTATTTTTAGAAAATAAACCACGCAGCCACACACACACACACGCACGCACACACACACACACCCGCGCACGCACACACACACACACACACACACACACACACGGACATCCACACACATGCACACACACACGCACGGACACACACACACACACACACACACACACACACACACACACACACACACACACACACACACACACACACACACACACACACACACACACACACACACACGCACGCACGCACGCACGGACACGCACGGGTACACACACCTACACACACACACGGCACCATCAGGGGAACTAATGGGCCTTAATGGACACAGAGGAAAAGGGGAACAGTGTTCCTCAGTGAGAGAGCTGCTGAGCATTCTGCCACAATTAGCATCATTAGCCGTCTTTGTGCAACATGCGGAGACGACAAGGCTGAAAACCCGTATCGGGTGTATTCCACACTGCACCCTATTCCCTACATAAGTGCACTACTTTATTTAGGGTGCCATTTGGGACCGTAGCCGGGAACGCTTGTTAACGACGCTGCTGACGGTGTTCTGATGGCTCTATTATGGGATGGAGGATGGAGCTGGCTGTTTCCCAAGAGGCACCGGGGCGTATTTCTGCTGTGGTGTCAGCGGCCTCTCAGCCTGTTAACAGCTGAAACACATGAGGATGAACTTCTCTCTGTCGGCTCGGGTGTGAATATCACTCCTGACTGGGAGACAGTCTGTCACAGCGGCGTTTAGCTTCATATCTATTCCATCCAGTTGTATCTTGCTTAGTTTGAGGTCTTGATACTTCACATAGCAAGTATATTAGTAGGTCTAAATATTATACCGTTTACGTGTCTATACTGGCCATGTGCTAATGACAACATCCATAAGGTTAAACTGTATATATATATATTGTTAGGTTCTAAAGTAAAACTTTCGCGGACGATTAGTAAAGTTCAAACCAAAACAACATATTCACACTGATATTTAACCCTTTCTCCATTCGCTGAGTCTTCCTCCTACACACATCTGAACAGCCAATACAATCTCTGTTGCTTAGACTCAGGGGACTATGGCTGACAGACTGTTAGTTAGACTCAGGGGACTATGGCTGATAGACTGTTAGTTAGACTCAGGGGACTATGGCTGACAGAATGTTAGTTAGACTCAGGGGCCTATGGCTGACAGACTGTTAGTTAGACTCAGGGGACTATGGCTGACAGACTGTTAGTTAGACTCAGGGGCCTATGGCTGACAGACTGTTAGTTAGACTCAGGGGACTAGGCTGACAGACTGTTAGTTAGACTCAGGGGACTATGGCTGACAGACTGTTAGTTAGACTCAGGGGACTATGGCTGACAGACTGTTAGTTAGACTCAGGGGACTATGGCTGACAGACTGTTAGTTAGACTCAGGGGACTATGGCTGACAGACTGTTAGTTAGACTCAGGGGACTATGGCTGACAGACTGTTAGTTAGACTCAGGGGACTATGGCTGACAGACTGTTAGTTAGACTCAGGGGACTATGGCTGACAGACTGTTAGTTAGACTCAGGGGACTATGGCTGACAGACTGTTAGTTAGACTCAGGGGACTATGGCTGACAGACTGTTAGTTAGACTCAGGGGACTATGGCTGACAGACTGTTAGTTAGACTCAGGGGCTGACTATTAGGGGGACTGGCTGACAGACTGTTAGTTAGACTCAGGGGACTATGGCTGACAGACTGTTAGACTGTATGGCTGACAGACTGTTAGTTAGACTCAGGGGACTATGGCTGACAGACTGTTAGTTAGACTCAGGGGACTATGGCTGACAGACTGTTAGTTAGACTCAGGGGACTATGGCTGACAGACTGTTAGTTAGACTCAGGGGACTATGGCTGACAGACTGTTAGTTAGACTCAGGGGACTATGGCTGACAGACTGTTAGTTAGACTCAGGGGACTATGGCTGACAGACTGTTAGTTAGACTCAGGGGACTATGGCTGACAGACTGTTAGTTAGACTCAGGGGACTATGGCTGACAGACTGTTAGTTAGACTCAGGGGACTATGGCTGACAGACTGTTAGTTAGACTCAGGGGACTATGGCTGACAGACTGGTTAGACTATGGCTGACAGACTGTTAGTTAGACTCAGGGGACTATGGCTGACAGACTGTTAGTTAGACTCAGGGGACTATGGCTGACAGACTGTTAGTTAGACTCAGGGGACTATGGCTGACAGACTGTTAGTTAGACTCAGGGGACTATGGCTGACAGACTGTTAGTTAGACTCAGGGGACTATGGCTGACAGACTGTTAGTTAGACTCAGGGGACTATGGCTGACAGACTGTTAGTTAGACTCAGGGGACTATGGCTGACAGACTGTTAGTTAGACTCAGGGGACTATGGCTGACAGACTGTTAGTTAGACTCAGGGGACTATGGCTGACAGACTGTTAGTTAGACTCAGGGGACTATGGCTGACAGACTGTTAGTTAGACTCAGGGGACTATGGCTGACAGGTTAGTTAGACTCAGGGGACTATGGCTGACAGACTGTTAGTTAGACTCAGGGGACTATGGCTGACAGACTGTTAGTTAGACTCAGGGGACTATGGCTGACAGACTGTTAGTTAGACTCAGGGGACTATGGCTGACAGACTGTTAGTTAGACTCAGGGGACTATGGCTGACAGACTGTTAGTTAGACTCAGGGGACTATGGCTGACAGACTGTTAGTTAGACTCAGGGGACTATGGCTGACAGACTGTTAGACTGTTACTATGGTTAGACTCAGGGGACTATGGCTGACAGACTGTTAGTTAGACTCAGGGGACTATGGCTGACAGACTGTTAGTTAGACTCAGGGGACTATGGCTGACAGACTGTTAGTTAGACTCAGGGGACTATGGCTGACAGACTGTTAGTTAGACTCAGGGGACTATGGCTGACAGACTGTTAGTTAGACTCAGGGGACTATGGCTGACAGACTGTTAGTTAGACTCAGGGGACTATGGCTGATAGACTGTTAGTTAGACTCAGGGGACTATGGCTGACAGACTGTTAGTTAGACTCAGGGGACTATGGCTGACAGACTGTTAGTTAGACTCAGGGGCCTATGGCTGACAGACTGTTAGTTAGACTCAGGGGACTATGGCTGACAGACTGTTAGTTAGACTCAGGGGACTATGGCTGACAGACTGTTAGTTAGACTCAGGGGACTATGGCTGACAGACTGTTAGTTAGACTCAGGGGACTATGGCTGACAGACTGTTAGTTAGACTCAGGGACTATGGCTGACAGACTGTTAGTTAGACTCAGGGGACTATGGCTGACAGACTGTTAGTTAGACTCAGGGGACTATGGCTGACAGACTGTTAGTTAGACTCAGGGGACTATGGCTGACAGACTGTTAGTTAGACTCAGGGGACTATGGCTGACAGACTGTTAGTTAGACTCAGGGGACTATGGCTGACAGACTGTTAGTTAGACTCAGGGGACTATGGCTGACAGACTGTTAGTTAGACTCAGGGGACTATGGCTGACAGACTGTTAGTTAGACTCAGGGGACTATGGCTGACAGACTGTTAGTTAGACTCAGGGGACTATGGCTGACAGACTGTTAGTTAGACTCAGGGGACTATGGCTGACAGACTGTTAGTTAGACTCAGGGGACTATGGCTGACAGACTGTTAGTTAGACTCAGGGGACTATGGCTGACAGACTGTTAGTTAGACTCAGGGGACTATGGCTGACAGACTGTTAGTTAGACTCAGGGGACTATGGCTGACAGACTGTTAGTTAGACTCAGGGGACTATGGCTGACAGACTGTTAGTTAGACTCAGGGGACTATGGCTGACAGACTGTTAGTTAGACTCAGGGGACTATGGCTGACAGACTGTTAGTTAGACTCAGGGGACTATGGCTGACAGACTGTTAGTTAGACTCAGACTGGCTGATAGACTGTTAGTTAGACTCAGGGGACTATGGCTGACAGACTGTTAGTTAGACTCAGGGGACTATGGCTGATAGACTGTTAGTTAGACTCAGGGGACTATGGCTGACAGACTGTTAGTTAGACTCGGGGGACTATGGCTGACAGACTGTTAGTTAGACTCAGGGGACTATGGCTGACAGACTGTTAGTTAGACTCAGGGGACTATGGCTGATAGACTGTTAGTTAGACTCAGGGGACTATGGCTGATAGACTGTTAGTTAGACTCAGGGGCCTATGGCTGACAGACTGTTAGTTAGACTCAGGGGACTATGGCTGACAGACTGTTAGTTAGACTCAGGGGACTATGGCTGACAGACTGTTAGTTAGACTCAGAGGACTATGGCTGACAGACACTGTTCTGGATCCAGTTTGCTCAGCTGAATCA
>NW_025745739.1:17500-37500 GCF_021184085.1 Oncorhynchus gorbuscha | reverse complement strand
TGGTAAAACAGCAATTAACTGCTGAAAACACTACCTAGATTGAATGTAGTTCAACTACCACCAAGCTACTGCAAAATGTAGTTAAATGACTCATTACTCCCGAACACTGAACATTCATTACTCCCGAACACTGAACACTCAGGCACCAGCGCACACACACACAATAAATGGTTGATCATTGAAAACCCCACTCTCATCATGGACGGCCATTAGAGAGAGAGAGAGCTGATAGTGTAGCTGCGTCTTGCTCCTGCCCTATTATCAAGACCCATAACAGAGCATAACAGAGTCATGGCCCCCCTCTCTCTCTTCCTCTTCCTCCATACCTCCCTCTTCCTCTTCCTCCATATCTCCCTCTTCCTCTTCCTCCATACCTCCCTCTTCCTCTTTCTCCATACCTCCCTCTTCCTCTTTCTCCATACCTCCCTCTTCCTCTTTCTCCATACCTCCCTCTTCCTCTTTCTCCATACCTCCCTCTTCCTCTTTCTCCATACCTCCCTCTTCCTCTTTCTCCATACATTTACATTACATTTAAGTCATTTAGCAGACGCTCTTATCCATAGCGACTTACAAATTGGTGCATTCACCTTATGACATCCAGTGGAACAGCCACTTTACAATAGTGCATCTAAATATTTTAAGGGGGGTGAGAAGGATTACTTTATCCTATCCTAAGTATTCCTTAAAGAGGTGGGGTTTCAGGTGTCTCCGGAAGGTGGTGATTGACTCCGCTGTCCTGGCGTCGTGAGGGAGTTTGTTCCACCATTGGGGAGCCAGAGCAGCGAACAGTTTTGACTGGGCTGAGCGGGAACTGTACTTCCTCAGTGGTAGGGAGGCGAGCAGGCCAGAGGTGGATGAACGCAGTGCCCTTATTTGGGTGTAGGGCCTGATCAGAGCCTGGAGGTACTGAGGTGCCGTTCCCCTCACAGCTCCGTAGGCAAGCACCATGGTCTTGTAGCGGATGCGAGCTTCAACTGGAAGCCAGTGGAGAGAGCGGAGGAGCGGGGTGACGTGAGAGAACTTGGGAAGGTTGAACACTAGACGGGCTGCGGCGTTCTGGATGAGTTGTAGGGGTTTAATGGCACAGGCAGGGAGCCCAGCCAACAGCGAGTTGCAGTAATCCAGACGGGAGATGACAAGTGCCTGGATTAGGACCTGCGCCGCTTCCTGTGTGAGGCAGGGTCGTACTCTGCGGATGTTGTAGAGCATGAACCTACAGGAACGGGCCACCGCCTTGATGTTAGTTGAGAACGACAGGGTGTTGTCCAGGATCACGCCAAGGTTCTTAGCGCTCTGGGAGGAGGACACAATGGAGTTGTCAACCGTGATGGCGAGATCATGGAATGGGCAGTCCTTCCCCGGGAGGAAGAGCAGCTCCGTCTTGCCGAAGTTCAGCTTGAGGTGGTGATCCGTCATCCACACTGATATGTCTGCCAGACATGCAGAGATGCGATTCGCCACCTGGTCATCAGAAGGGGGAAAGGAGAAGATTAATTGTGTGTCGTCTACATAGCAATGATAGGAGAGACCATGTGAGGTTATGACAGAGCCAAGTGACTTGGTGTATAGCGAGAATAGGAGAGGGCCTAGAACAGAGCCCTGGGGGACACCAGTGGTGAGAGCGCGTGGTGAGGAGATTCTCGCCACGCCACCTGGTAGGAGTGACCTGTCAGGTAGGACGCAATCCAAGCGTGGGCCGCGCCGGAGATGCCCAACTCGGAGAGGGTGGAGAGGAGGATCTGATGGTTCACAGTATCGAAGGCAGCCGATAGGTCCATACCTCCCTCTTCCTCTTCCTCCATACCTCCCTCTTCCTCTCCCTCCCTTCACCGGGTCATTTCAAAGCACCGGCTGTGTTCATCGCTCTCCTCTCTAGTTCCATTACTAATGGGAGAAATGGGCAGCCATGATTTTCTTCTAAAGAACAAATCACTTTAATTAGGGTCACTGTCACCCTGCCGAGGTAAAGATCCTCCCTGTTCTCTGTTCTCTGTTCTTGTTTACTGGGTAAAAATATTAATTAAATTGGTTGCTAATTAACCTTGTGTCCGTTTAACATAAATATGTCTCCATGAATTTGAATGTCTGCCATGACATGGGATTGGAGGGCTGGATGCTTGAGGGATTGGAGGCTTCGGAGATTGGAGGGTTAGAGGCTTGGGATATTGGAGGTTTGGGAGATTGGAGGCTTGAGGGATTGGAGGGCTTGGAGGCTTGGAAGATTGGAGGCTTGGGGGATTGGAGGATGGGGGATTGGAGGGCTGGAGGCTTGGGAGATTGGATGCTTGGGGGATTGGAGGCTTGAGGGATTGGAGGGCTGGAGGCTTGGGGGATTGGAGGGTTGGAGGCTTGGGAGATTGGAGGGTTGGAGGCTTGGGAGAATGGAGGGTTGGAGGCTTGAGGGATTGGAGGGCTGGAGGCTTGGGAGATTGGAGGCTTGGAGGATTGGAGGCTTGAGGGATTGGAGGCTTGAGGGATTGGAGGGCTGGGGGCTTGGGAGATTGGAGGCTTGGAAGATTGGAGGCTTGAGGGATTGGAGGGCTGGGGGCTTGGAGGGTTGGAGGCTTGATGGATTGGAGGCTTGGGGGATTGGAGCATTGGGGGATTGGAGGGCTGGAGGCTTGGGAGATTGGAGACTTGGAGGATTGGAGGCTTGAGGGATTGGAGGGCTGGAGGCTTGATGGATTGGAGGCTTGAGGGATTGGAGGGCTGGGGGTTTGGGGGATTGGAGGGTTGGAGGCTTGATGGATTGAAGGCTTGGGAGATTGGAGGCTTGGGAGATTGGAGGGTTAGAGTCTTGATGGATTGGAGGCGTGGGAGATTGGAGGCTTGGGAGATTGGAGGGTTGGAGGCTTGGGAGATTGGAGGGTTGGAGGCTTGGGAGATTGGAGGGTTGGAGGTTTGGGAGATTGGAGGGTTGGAGGCTTGGGAGATTGGAGACTTGGGGTCGTGGACCAGCAGTTTTTATTGTTGTTACCATCTTGACAGGATTGCCCAATGCTGTATGGTGATTGGTTCTTATCTTTTCTAGAAATCTAGCCAATCAAAACGTCCAGTCAAGATGTTACCGTATGATTAGAGATGGGAGATTAAGATGGAAGGATGTAACATTTCAAAGGATTTCAGGGGGTATTACTAGACGTGGATATGAATAAATTAAGTCTCTTATCAGACTGATGATATCAAACAGGGCTAAGACACGCAGCAGAAGAAACTAACCACTCACGCTCGCTCCAAAACCTTTGCATTATGCACGCTTATAAAAAAAAACTGAGGATGTGTCCCACATAGTTCCCTGTTCCCTATATAGTGCACTACGTTAGACCAGGACCCATATGACCCATGTGATGGTCATGATGGTGATACATGACATTACGATATATTAAAGGGACTCCATGAAGGTGGGAGCACAAATCATTCACAACCCTTCAGCAGGTCGGGCCAATAGTCTGAGAGGCAGAGAAGAAAGGAGGCCATTTTGGGGTTGATAATGACATGCTGGTAAAATAGTCAAATGGCCTCAGCATCACAGTAATTGCGGAGGCTTTCAGGCCTGCTGGCATCTCTCCTGTCAATCATTTACAACTTTCTGTATTTCATGCTGGAGCTTATCAAATATAAAACACACGGCTGGCTACTCCTGCAGCCTGGCAGCCTGGCAGCATGGCATCATGGCAGCATGGCATCATGGCAGCATGGCATCATGGCAGCATGGCAGCCTGGCAGCATGGCATCATGGCATCATGGCAGCATGGCAGCATGGCAGCATGGCATCATGGCAGCATGGCATCATGGCAGCATGGCAGCATGGCAGCCTGGCAGCATGGCATCATGGCAGCATGGCATCATGGCAGCATGGCAGCCTGGCAGCATGGCATCATGGCATCATGGCAGCATGGCAGCATGGCAGCATGGCAGCATGGCAGCCTGGCAGCATGGCATGGCAGCATGGCAGCTCTCTGATCATCAGCAAGGGGGATTATATGATTCAGTTTCAGATCTCTAAATCCCTGCAGCGATGATCATCAATATATAACATGGGTTGTTGCACCCGCGGTGAACGACTCTAAACTAAACTGACAACCACATGCACTTGTATGAGCAACATACAGTCTGCTCTCACTGGTTCTGATATTACCATGTTATCCGGCAGAACCCAACTGTACTGTGGGAACACACTGGTTCTGATATTACCATGTTATCCGGCAGAACCCAACTGTACTGTGGGAACACACTGGTTCTGATATTACCATGTTATCCGGAACAGAAACACACTGGTTCTGATATTACCATGTTATCCTGCAGAACCCAACTGTACTGGGGAACACACTGGTTCTGATATTACCATGTTATCCTGGAACAGAACCAAACTGTACTGTGGGAACACACTGGTTCTGCAGAACCAAACTGTATTACTGGTTCTGATATTACCATGTTATCCGGCAGAACCCAACTGCACTGTGGGAACACACTGGTTCTGATATTACCATGTTATCCGGCAGAACCCAACTGTACTGTGGAAACACACTGGTTCTGATATTACCATGTTATCCTGCAGAACCCAAGTGTACTGTGGGAACACACTGGTTCTGATATTACCATGTTATCCGGCAGAACCCAACTGCACTGTGGGAACACACTGGTTCTGATATTACCATGTTATCCGGCAGAACCAAACTGTACTGTGGGATCACACTGGTTCTGATATGTTCTGTTCAGAACAATGGACTGGGGAACACACTGGCTCTGAATTACCATGTCCAGAACCAACCAACATTCTCCAGGGAAAATAATCGGTTCTGATATTACCATTTCACATCTAAAGCATTTTTGTTATTGTTCACACTGGTTCTGCCACAACCCTGCTGTGTCAAAATGGATACCTGGAGAGGACGTCAAAATGGATACCTGGAGAGGACGTCAAAATGGATACCTGGAGAGGATGTCAAAATGGATACCTGGAGAGGACGTCAAAATGGATACCTGGAGAGGATGTCCTGGAAAAAAATGGATACCTGGAGAGGACGTCAAAATGGATACCTGGAGAGGACGCTCAAAATGGATATCTGGAGAGGACGTCAAAATGGATACCTGGAGAGGACGTCAAAATGGATACCTGGAGAGGACGTCAAAATGGATACCTGGAGAGGACGTCAAAATGGATACCTGGAGAGGACGTCAAAATGGATACCTGGAGAGGACGTCAAAATGGATACCTGGAGAGGACGCCAAAATGGATACCTGGAGAGGACGTCAAAATGGATACCTGGAGAGGACGTCAAAATGGATACCTGGAGAGGACGTCAAAATGGATACCTGGAGAGGACGTCAAAATGGATACCTGGAGAGGACGTCAAAATGGATACCTGGAGAGGACGTCAAAATGGATACCTGGAGAGGACGCAAAATGGATACAAAAAAATGGATACCTGGAGAGGACGTCAAAATGGATACCTGGAGAGGATGTCAAAATGGATACCTGGAGAGGACGTCAAATGGATACCTGGAGAGGACGTCAAAATGGATACCTGGAGAGGACGGGATACCTGGAGAGGACGCCAAAATGGATACCTGGAGAGGACGTCAAAATGGATACCTGGAGAGGACGGCAAAATGGATACCTGGAGAAATGGATACCTGGAGAGGACGTCAAAATGGATACCTGGAGAGGACGCGTGGATACAAAATGGATACCTGGAGAGGACGTCAAAATGGATACCTGGAGAGGACGTCAAAATGGATACCTGGAGAGGACGTCAAAATGGATACCTGGAGAGGACGTCAAAATGGATACCTGGAGAGGACGTCAAAATGGATACCTGGAGAGGACGTCAAAATGGATACCTGGAGAGGACGTCAAAATGGATACCTGGAGAGGACGTCAAAATGGATACCTGGAGAGGATGTCAAAATGGATACCTGGAGAGGACGTCGAAATGGATACCTGGAGAGGACGTATCCTCCTTTATCTATGTTTTATTTAACAAGGCAGTTAGGAACTCATTCTTATTTACAATGATGGCCTAGCGGGGGAACAGTGGGTTAACTGCCTTGTTCAGGGGCAGAACGACAGATGTTTTACCTTGTCAGCTCAGGAATTCGATTCAACAACCTTTCAGTTACTGGCCCAACGCTCTAACCACTAGGCTACCTGCCTCTAACCACTAGGCTACCTGCCTCTAACCACTAGGCTACCCTGCCTCTAACCACTAGGCTACCTGCCTCTAACTACTAGACTACCTGCCTCTAACCACTAGGCTACCTGCCTCTAACTACTAGACTACCTGCCGCCCCTACGGAGTAGAGTGTATCCTTGGAATGTCTTAATGTGTAGGGAATAGGGTGCCAGAGAGAAAGAGAGAATGAGAGAGAGAGAACGAGAGAGAGGGAGAGGGAGAGAGAGAGAGAGAGAGAGAGAGAGAGAGAGAGAGAGAGAGAGAGAGAGAGAGAGAGAGATGCATTTTGCATAACCCTCCCCAACAATTTGGATGAAAATGCAATGCGATTCAAGCTTGGTTCTTTCTGAGTTCCCTGGGATCTGGTTCCAGCTATTTGGCCCGGTGACGACCAGCATGGCACGAGTCACACCCATCAGCTACTTCATGCCCACTAGAAGGGAGGAAATGGGGCCATTTACAGAGAGAAGGAGGAGGGTCCACTGACTCTAATGCCAACCTCACGGGTGCCATCTTGTGCCATCTTGTGTATCAACCACAACAAGATATTGGTAGAAGATTGTCATAACTTTCCACAATGTACAGTATCTGTTGAAACGTTACATGTAGAAATATACGTTGTCTGTTACGGCATAAAATGTGGACCGTTGGGCCGTCCAACAGAGATTTGGGGGACACTGGAACGTCACTGAAAGATTGTCATCCCTCTGAGGATCAGGGAGGGAACTCTCTCCAGCCCGGACGGTAACCTAATCATCCCTCTGAGGATCAGGGAGGGAACTCTCTCCAGCCCGGACTGTAAACTAATCATCCCTCTGAGGATCAGGGAGGGAACTCTCTCCAGCCCGGACGGTAGTGTGTTGTTTCAGTAGTTAGCTACAACGCTACATGGTAAAACAGTAGTGTGTTGTTTCAGTAGTTAGCTACAACGCTACATGGTTAAACAGTAGTGTGTTGTTTCAGTAGTTAGCTACAACGCTACATGGTTAAACAGTAGTGTGTAGTTTCAGTAGTTAGCTACAACGCTACATGGTTAAACAGTAGTGTGTTGTTTCAGTAGTTAGCTACAACGCTACATGGTTAAACAGTAGTGTGTTGTTTCAGTAGTTAGCTACACCGCTACATGGTAAAACAGTAGTATGTAGTTTCAGTAGTTAGCTACAACGCTACATGGTTAAACAGTAGTGTGTTGTTTCAGTAGTTAGCTACACCGCTACATGGTTAAACAGTAGTGTGTTGTTTCAGTAGTTAGCTACAACGCTACATGGTAAAACAGTAGTGTGTTGTTTCAGTAGTTAGCTACAACGCTACATGGTTAAACAGTAGTGTGTAGTTTCAGTAGTCAGGTACATGGTAAAACAGTAGTATGTAGTTTCAGTAGTTAGCTACAACGCTACATGGTTAAACAGTAGTGTGTAGTTTCAGTAGTTAGCTACACCGCTACATGGTAAAACAGTAGTGTGTAGTTTCAGTAGTCAGGTACATGGTAAAACAGTAGTATGTAGTTTCAGTAGTTAGCTACAACGCTACATGGTTAAACAGTAGTATGTAGTTTCAGTAGTTAGCTACAACGCTACATGGTTAAACAGTAGTATGTAGTTTCAGTAGTTAGCTACAACGCTACATGGTTAAACAGTAGTGTGTAGTTTCAGTAGTCAGGTACATGGTAAAACAGTAGTATGTAGTTTCAGTAGTTAGCTACAACGCTACATGGTTAAACAGTAGTGTGTAGTTTCAGTAGTCAGGTACATGGTAAAACAGTAGTGTGTTGTTTCAGTAGTTAGCTACAACGCTACATGGTTAAACAGTAGTGTGTAGTTTCAGTAGTCAGGTACATGGTAAAACAGTAGTATGTAGTTTCAGTAGTTAGCTACACCGCTACCTGGTAAAACAGTAGTGTGTAGTTTCAGTAGTTAGCTACACCGCTACATGGTAAAACAGTAGTGTGTTGTTTCAGTAGTTAGCTACACCGCTACATGGTAAAACAGTAGTGTGTTGTTTCAGTAGTTAGCTACACCGCTACATGGTTAAACAGTAGTGTGTAGTTTCAGTAGTTAGCTACACCGCTACATGGTAAAACAGTAGTGTGTAGTTCCAGTAGTTAGCTACACCGCTACATGGTAAAACAGTAGTGTGTAGTTCCAGTAGTTAGCTACACCGCTACATGGTTAAACAGTAGTGTGTAGTTTCAGTAGTTAGCTACACCGCTACATGGTAAAACAGTAGTGTGTAGTTCCAGTAGTTAGCTACACCGCTACATGGTAAAACAGTAGTGCGTAGTTCCAGTAGTTAGCTACACCGCTACCTGGTAAAACAGTAGTGTGTAGTTCCAGTGGTTAGCTACACCGCTACATGGTAAAACAGTAGTGTGTAGTTCCAGTGGTTAGCTACACCGCTACATGGTAAAACAGTAGTGTGTAGTTCCAGTAGTTAGCTACACCGCTACATGGTAAAACAGTAGTGTGTAGTTCCAGTAGTTAGCTACATGGTAAAACAGTGGAGTGTAGTTCCAGTAGTTAGCTACACCGCTACATGGTTAAACAGTAGTGTGTAGTTCCAGTAGTTAGCTACATGGTAAAACAGTAGTGTGTAGTTCCAGTAGTTAGCTACACCGCTACATGGTTAAACAGTAGTGTGTAGTTCCAGTAGTTAGCTACATGGTAAAACAGTAGTGTGTAGTTCCAGTAGTTAGCTACACCACTACCTGGTAAAACAGTAGTGTGTAGTTCCAGTAGTTAGCTACATGGTAAAACAGTAGTGTGTAGTTCCAGTAGTTAGCTACATGGTAAAACAGTAGTGTGTAGTTACAGTAGTTAGCTACACCGCTACCTGGTAAAACAGTAGTGTGTAGTTCCAGTAGTTAGCTACATGGTAAAACAGTAGTGTGTAGTTCCAGTAGTTAGCTACATGGTAAAACAGTAGTGTGTAGTTCCAGTAGTTAGCTACATGGTAAAACAGTAGTGTGTAGTTCCAGTAGTTAGCTACATGGTAAAACAGTAGTGTGTACTTCCAGTAGTTAGCTACATGGTAAAACAGTAGTGTGTAGTTCCAGTAGTTAGCTACATGGTAAAACAGTAGTGCATTTGTATGTCATTCAACTACCACTAAGCTACTGCAAAATGTAGTTAAATGACTAGTTGAACAACATGTAGTTCACGACTCCCGAACACTAAACACTCACCAGCACACACACACACACAATAAATGTTTGGTCATTGAAAACCCCACTCTCATCATGGACGGCCATTAGAGAGAGAGAGAGAGATGATAGTGTAGCTGCGTCTTGCTCCTGCCCTATTATCAAGACCCATAACAGAGCACACAGAGTCATGGCCCCCCTCTCTCTCTTCCTCTTCCTCCATACCTCCCTCTTCCTCTCCCTCCCTTCACCGGGTCATTTCAAAGCACCGGCTGTGTTCATCGCTCTCCTCTCTCGTTCCATTACTAACGGGAGAAATGGGCAGCCATGATTTTCTTCTAAGGAACAAATCACTTTAATTGGGGTCACTGTCACCCTGCCGAGGTAAAGATCCTCCCTGTTCTCTGTTCTCTGTTCTTGTTTACTGGGTAAAAATATTAATTAAATTGGTTGCTAATTAACCTTGTGTCCGTTTAACATAAATATGTATCCATGAATTTAAATGTCTGCCATGACATGGGATTGGAGGGCTGGATGCTTGAGGGATTGGAGGGCTGGATGCTTGAGGGATTGGAGGCTTGGGAGATTGGAGGGTTGGAGGCTTGGGATATTGGAGGTTTGGGAGATTGGAGGCTTGAGGGATTAGAGGTTTGGAGGTTTGGGGGATTTGAGGATTGGGAGATTGGAGGCTTGAGGGATTGGAGGGCTTGGAGGCTTGGAAGATTGGAGGCTTGTGGGATTGGAGGATGGGGGATTGGAGGGCTGGAGGCTTGGGAGATTGGAGGATGGGGGATTGGAGGGCTGGAGGCTTGGGAGATTGGATGCTTGGGGGATTCGAGGCTTGAGGGATTGGAGGGCTGGAGGCTTGGGGGATTGGAGGGTTGGAGGCTTGATGGATTGGAGGCTTGGAAGATTGGAGGGTTGGAAGCTTGGGGGATTGGAGGGTTGGAGGCTTGGGAGAATGGAGGGTTGGAGGCTTGAGGGATTGGAGGGCTGGAGGCTTGGGAGATTGGAGGCTTGGAGGATTGGAGGCTTGAGCGATTGGAGGGCTGGGGGCTTGGGAGATTGGAAGCTTGGGAAGATTGGAGGATTGAGGGATTGGAGGGCTGGGGGCTTGGAGGGTTGGAGGCTTGATGGATTGGAGGCTTGGGGGATTGGAGCATTGGGGGATTGGAGGGCTGGAGGCTTGGGAGATTGGAGACTTGGAGGATTGGATGCTTGAGGGATTGGAGGGCTGGAGGCTTGATGGATTGGAGGCTTGAGGGATTGGAGGGCTGGGGGTTTGGGGGATTGGAGGGTTGGAGGCTTGATGGATTGAAGGCTTGGGAGATTGGAGGCTTGGGAGATTGGAGGGTTAGAGGCTTGATGGATTGGAGGCTTGGGAGATTGGAGGGTTGGAGGCTTGGGAGATTGGAGACTTGGGGTCGTGGACCAGCAGTTTTTATCGTTGTTACCATCTTGACAGGATTGCCCAATGCTGTATGGTGATTGGTTCTTATCTTTTCTAGAAATCTAGCCAATCAAAACGTCCAGTCAAGATGTTACCGTATGATTAGAGATGGGAGATTAAGATGGAAGGATGTAACATTTCAAAGGATTTCAGGGGGTATTTCTAGACGTGGATATGAATAAATTAAGTCTCTTATCAGACTGATGATATCAAACAGGGCTAAGACACGCAGCAGAAGAAACTAACCACTCACGCTCGCTCCAAAACCTTTGCATTATGCACGCTTATAAAAAAAAACTGAGGATGTGTCCCACATAGTTCCCTGTTCCCTATATAGTGCACTACGTTAGACCAGGACCCATATGACCCATGTGATGGTCATGAAGGTGATACATGACATTACGATATATTAAAGGGACTCCATGAAGGTGGGAGCACAAATCATTCACAACCCTTCAGCAGGTCGGGCCAATAGTCTGAGAGGCAGAGAAGAAAGGAGGCCATTTTGGGGTTGATAATGACATGCTGGTAAAATAGTCAAATGGCCTCAGCATCACAGTAATTGCGGAGGCTTTCAGGCCTGCTGGCATCTCTCCTGTCAATCATTTACAACTTTCTGTATTTCATGCTGGAGCTTGTCAAATATAAAACACACGGCTGGCTACTCCTGCAGCCTGGCAGCATGGCAGCATGGCATCATGGCAGCATGGCAGCCTGGCAGCATGGCATCATGGCAGCCTGGCAGCATGGCATCATGGCAGCATGGCAGCATGGCATGGCAGCATGGCAGCCTGGCAGCCTGGCAGCATGGCAGCATGGCAGCCTGGCAGCATGGCAGCATGGCATCATGGCAGCATGGCAGCATGGCATGGCAGCCTGGCAGCATGGCATCATGCATGGCAGCCTGGCAGCATGGCAGCATGGCAGCATGGCAGCATGGCATCATGGCAGCATGGCATCATGGCAGCATGGCACTCTCTGATCATCAGCAAGAGGGATTATATGATTCAGTTTCAGATCTCTAAATCCCTGCAGCGATGATCATCAATATATAACATGGGTTGTTGCACCCGCGGTGAACGACTCTAAACTAAACTGACAACCACATGCACTTGTATGAGCAACATACAGTCTGCTCTCACTGGTTCTGATATTACCATGTTATCCGGCAGAACCCAACTGTACTGTGGGAACACACTGGTTCTGATATTACCATGTTATCCTGCAGAACCCAACTGTACTGTGGGAACACACTGGTTCTGATATTACCATGTTATCCTGCAGAACCCAAGTGTACTGTGGGAACACACTGGTTCTGATATTACCATGTTATCCGGCAGAACCCAACTGTACTGTGGGAACACACTGGTTCTGATATTACCATGTTATCCTGCAGAACCAAACTGTACTGTGGGAACACACTGGTTCTGATATTACCATGTTATCCGGCAGAACCAAACTGTACTGTGGGAACACACTGGTTCTGATATTACCATGTTATCCGGCAGAACCCAACTGTACTGTGGAAACACACTGGTTCTGATATTACCATGTTATCCTGCAGAACCCAAGTGTACTGTGGGAACACACTGGTTCTGATATTACCATGTTATCCGGCAGAACCCAACTGCACTGTGGGAACACACTGGTTCTGATATTACCATGTTATCCGGCAGAACCAAACTGTACTGTGGGATCACACTGGTTCTGATATGTTCTGTTCACAATGGACTGGTTGGCTCAAGTCCAGCAACCACATTCTCCAGGGAAAATAATCTGATTCATTTCACATCTAAAGCATTTTTGTTATTGTTCTCCCACAACCAAACTGCTGTGTCAAAATGGATACCTGGAGAGGACGTCAAAATGGATACCTGGAGAGGACGTTCAAAATGGATACCTGGAGAGGATGTCAAAATGGATACCTGGAGAGGACGTCAAAATGGATACCTGGAGAGGATGTCAAAATGGATACCTGGAACCCAGGCACGTCAAAATGGATAAACTGTACTGGATACCTGGATCCTGAGGGCGTCAAAATGGATACCTGGAGAGGACGGTTCAAAATGGATACCTGGAGAGGACGTCAAAATGGATACCTGGAGAGGACGTCAAAATGGATACCTGGAGAGGACGTCAAAATGGATACCTGGAGAGGACGTCAAAATGGATACCTGGAGAGGACGTCAAAATGGATACCTGGAGAGGATCGTCACTGGATACCTGGAGAGGACGTCAAAATGGATACCTGGAGAGGACGTCAAAATGGATACCTGGAGAGGACGTCAAAATGGATACCTGGAGAGGATTTTTGTCAAAATGGATACCTGGAGAGGACGTCAAAATGGATACCTGGAGAGGACGTCAAAATGGATACCTGGAGAGGACGTCAAAATGGATACCTGGAGAGGATGTCAAAATGGATACCTGGAGAGGACGTCAAAATGGATACCTGGAGAGGACGTCAAAATGGATACCTGGAGAGGACGTCAAAATGGATACCTGGAGAGGACGTCAAAATGGATACCTGGAGAGGACGTCAAAATGGATACCTGGAGAGGACGTCAAAATGGATACCTGGAGAGGACGTCAAAATGGATACCTGGAGAGGACGTCAAAATGGATACCTGGAGAGGGCGTCAAAATGGATACCTGGAGAGGACGTCAAAATGGATACCTGGAGAGGACGTCAAAATGGATACCTGGAGAGGGCGTCAAAATGGATACCTGGAGAGGACGTCAAAATGGATACCTGGAGAGGACGTCAAAATGGATACCTGGAGAGGACGTCAAAATGGATACCTGGAGAGGACGTCAAAATGGATACCTGGAGAGGACGTCAAAATGGATACCTGGAGAGGGCGTCAAAATGGATACCTGGAGAGGACGTCAAAATGGATACCTGGAGAGGACGTCAAAATGGATACCTGGAGAGGACGTCAAAATGGATACCTGGAGAGGACGTCAAAATGGATACCTGGAGAGGACGTCAAAATGGATACCTGGAGAGGACGTCAAAATGGATACCTGGAGAGGACGTCAAAATGGATACCTGGAGAGGACGTCAAAATGGATACCTGGAGAGGACGTCAAAATGGATACCTGGAGAGGACGTCAAAATGGATATACCTGGAGAGGACGTCAAAATGGATACCTGGAGAGGACGTCAAAATGGATACCTGGAGAGGACGTCAAAATGGATACCTGGAGAGGACGTCAAAATGGATACCTGGAGAGGACGTCAAAATGGATACCTGGAGAGGACGTCGAAATGGATACCTGGAGAGGACGTATCCTCCTTTATCTATGTTTTATTTAACAAGGCAGTTAGGAACTCATTCTTATTTACAATGATGGCCTAGCGGGGGAACAGTGGGTTAACTGCCTTGTTCAGGGGCAGAACGACAGATGTTTTACCTTGTCAGCTCAGGAATTCGATTCAACAACCTTTCAGTTACTGGCCCAACGCTCTAACCACTAGGCTACCTGCCTCTAACCACTAGGCTACCTGCCTCTAACCACTAGGCTACCCTGCCTCTAACCACTAGGCTACCTGCCTCTAACTACTAGACTACCTGCCTCTAACCACTAGGCTACCTGCCTCTAACTACTAGACTACCTGCCGCCCCTACGGAGTAGAGTGTATCCTTGGAATGTCTTAATGTGTAGGGAACTCTCTCCAGCCCGGACGGTAACTAGGGTGCCAGAGAGAAAGAGAGAATGAGAGAGAGAGAACGAGAGAGAGGGAGAGGGAGAGGGAGAGGGAGAGAGAGAGAGAGAGAGAGAGAGAGAGAGAGAGAGAGAGAGAGAGAGAGAGAGAGAGAGAGAGAGAGAGAGAGATGCATTTTGCATAACCCTCCCCAACAATTTGGATGAAAATGCAATGCGATTCAAGCTTGGTTCTTTCTGAGTTCCCTGGGATCTGGTTCCAGCTATTTGGCCCGGTGACGACCAGCATGGCACGAGTCACACCCATCAGCTACTTCATGCCCACTAGAAGGGAGGAAATGGGGCCATTTACAGAGAGAAGGAGGAGGGTCCACTGACTCTAATGCCAACCTCACGGGTGCCATCTTGTGCCATCTTGTGTATCAACCACAACAAGATATTGGTAGAAGATTGTCATAACTTTCCACAATGTACAGTATCTGTTGAAACGTTACATGTAGAAATATACGTTGTCTGTTACGGCATAAAATGTGGACCGTTGGGCCGTCCAACAGAGATTTGGGGGACACTGGAACGTCACTGAAAGATTGTCATCCCTCTGAGGATCAGGGAGGGAACTCTCTCCAGCCCGGACGGTAACCTAATCATCCCTCTGAGGATCAGGGAGGGAACTCTCTCCAGCCCGGACTGTAAACTAATCATCCCTCTGAGGATCAGGGAGGGAACTCTCTCCAGCCCGGACGGTAACCTAATCATCCCTCTGAGGATCAGGGAGGGAACTCTCTCCAGCCCGGACGGTAACCTAATCATCCCTCTGAGGATCAGGGAGGGAACTCTCTCCAGCCCGGACAGTAAACTAATCATCCCTCTGAGGATCAGGGAGGGAACTCTCTCCAGCCCGGACGGTAAACATCATCCCTCTGAGGATCAGGGAGGGAACTCTCTCCAGCCCGGACAGTAAACTAATCATCCCTCTGAGGATCAGGGAGGGAACTCTCTCCAGCCCGGACAGTAAACTAATCATCCCTCTGAGGATCAGGGAGGGAACTCTCTCCAGCCCGGACGGTAAACTAATCATCCCTCTGAGGATCAGGGAGGGAACTCTCTCCAGCCCTAATCATCCCTCTGAGGATCAGGGAGGGAACTCTCTCCAGCCCTAATCATCCCTCTGAGGATCAGGGAGGGAACTCTCTCCAGCCCGGACGGTAAACATCATCCCTCTGAGGATCAGGGAGGGAACTCTCTCCAGCCCGGACGGTAAACATCATCCCTCTGAGGATCAGGGAGGGAACTCTCTCCAGCCCGGACGGTAAACATCATCCCTCTGAGGATCAGGGAGGGAACTCTCTCCAGCCCAGACAGTAAACTAATCATCCCTCTGAGGATCAGGGAGGGAACTCTCTCCAGCCCGGACAGTAAACGAATCATCCCTCTGAGGATCAGGGAGGGAACTCTCTCCAGCCCGGACGGTAAACATCATCCCTCTGAGGATCAGGGAGGGAACTCTCTCCAGCCCGGACGGTAAACATCATCCCTCTGAGGATCAGGGAGGGAACTCTCTCCAGCCCGGACGGTAACCTAATCATCCCTCTGAGGATCAGGGAGGGAACTCTCTCCAGCCCGGACAGTAAACTAATCATCCCTCTGAGGATCAGGGAGGGAACTCTCTCCAGCCCGGACGGTAACCTAATCATCCCTCTGCTCTGAGGATCAGGGAGGGAACTCTCTCCAGCCCGGACGGTAACCTAATCATCCCTCTGAGGATCAGGGAGGGAACTCTCTCCAGCCCTAATCATCCCTCTGAGGATCAGGGAGGGAACTCTCTCCAGCCCGGACGGTAAACTAATCATCCCTTCATCTTGAGTTGGCACTAAAATAGGATGTTATTTTTCCTCTATACTCTTGATTTTCTCCAGCAGACAGACGCTGAATCAAAGTGTTTGATCTCTCCCTTCAATCCCAGTCTGTGTTACAGTGGAGAGAGCTGTGATTACTTCTCTTATAGGACTGTTTTTTTTTAAAGAGCTCAGATCTAAAACTGACAAAACGGGTTTTTGAAAATCCCATGAACACCTTAACCGTGAAGTATTGCTCATTATATCCTGAATGCTGATTGGTTGAAACTGTTGTCTAAGTCTATGATGTTAAAATGCCTATTTACTCTGTTGCATCTGACTCCTGCAATCGACTGTCCCATCAGCCCAGCCAGGCAATTTATGAACTTGATCTCACCTATAGAAACCATCCTGACTGATGTCTTGAGATGTTGCTTCAATATATCCACAGACTTTTCCTGCCTCATGAGCCAATCTATTTTGTGAAGTGCACCATTCCCTCCTGCAGCTAAGCACCCCCACAACATGATTTTTCCACCCCCGTGCTTCACAGTTGGGATGGTGTTCTTCGGCTTGCAAGTCTCCAAACATAAAGATGGTCATTATGGACAAACAGTTCTATTTTCTTTTCATCAGACCAGAGGACATTTCTCCAAAAAGTACAATCTTTGTCCCCATGTGCAAACAGTCAGCAAGATTTTTAATTAATACAGGGGGAAAACTGTCTTCCCTTTGGGGAAATCCTTTCATTGCTGCATTTAAAGTACAGGATAAAAGGAAACAGCAACACACACACACACACACACACACACACACACACACACACACACACACACACACACACACACACACACACACACACACACACACACACACACACACACACACACACACACACACACACACACACACACACACCACACATCTTGAGTCTTTCCCAGCCATCACTGTCATGATGGTGAATTGATGATGCGTCCTGATTGGTGTAGTGTTTCTGCACACTGCAGGAGTTACAACAGGAACCACCGCTGTCAGACACCACATTATCGACCCACCACTCCGCTTCAGAACGCAGGGAGAAATCACATCAACTGGCCAGTCGGTGACGGTGTGTGCACGCGTGCATTAGAGTGCATATCCTGCACACAAGCGAGTGTGTGTGTGTGTGTGTGTGTGTGTGTGTGTGTGTGTGTGTGTGTGTGTGTGTGTGTGTGTGTGTGTGTGTGTGTGTGTGTGTGTGTGTGTGTGTGTGTGTGTGTGTGTGTGTGTGTGTGTGTGTGTGTGTGTGTGTGCTCCTATATTGACCAGAGAACCTGGCCATGTGTGTGTGTGTGTCTGTGGGTGTGTGTTGTGTGTGGGCTCCTATATTGACCAGAGAACCTGGCCATGTGTGTGTGTGTCTGTGTGTGTGTGTTGTGTGTGGGCTCCAATATTGACCAGAGAACCTGGCCATGACAGTAATTCAATGAATCAGTCTACAGAGGAGAAGAGCACAGCTGGTCATTCTCTGTGAGCTAGCTTCCTGTCAACAGAGGAGAGGAGCACGGCTGGTCATTCTCTGTGAGCTAGCTTCCTGTCAACAGAGGAGAGGAGCACAGCTGGTCATTCTCTGTGAGCTAGCTTCCTGTATACAGAGGAGAGGAGCACAGCTGGTCATTCTCTGTGAGCTAGCTTCCTGTTTACAGAGGAGAGGAGAACGGCTGGTCATTCTCTGTGAGCTAGCTTCCTGTATACAGAGGAGAGGAGCACGGCTGGTCATTCTCTGTGAGCTAGCTTCCTGTATACAGAGGAGAGGAGCACAGCTGGTCATTCTCTGTGAGCTAGCTTCCTGTATACAGAGGAGAGGAGCACGGCTGGTCATTCTCTGTGAGCTAGCTTCCTGTATACAGAGGAGAAGAGCACAGCTGGTCATTCTCTGTGAGCTAGCTTCCTGTTTACAGAGGAGAGGAGAACGGCTGGTCATTCTCTGTGAGCTAGCTTCCTGTTTACAGAGGAGAGGAGCACGGCTGGTCATTCTCTGTGAGCTAGCTTCCTGTATACAGAGGAGAGGAGCACGGCTGGTCATTCTCTGTGAGCTAGCTTCCTGTTTACAGAGGAGAGGAGCACGGCTGGTCATTCTCTGTGAGCTATTACCTACATAGTATACCTACTCTATTACCTACATAGTATAGACACTCTATAGTATGGACACTCTATTCCCTACATAGTATAGACACTCTATTCCCTACATACTATAGACACTCTATAGTATAGACACTCTATTCCCTACATAGTATAGACACTCTATAGTATACACTCTATAGTATAGACACTCTATTCCCTACATAGTATAGACACTCTATTACCTACATAGTATAGACTCTCTATTCCCTACATACTATAGACACTCTATAGTATAGACACTCTATTCCCTACATAGTATAGACACTCTATAGTATGGACACTCTATAGTATACACTCTATAGTATAGACACTCTATTCCCTACATAGTATAGACACTCTATTCCCTACATAGTATAGACACCCTATTCCCTACATAGTATAGACACCCTATTCCCTACATAGTATAGACACTCTATAGTATAGACACTATATTACCTACATAGTATAGACACTCTATAGTATAAACACTATATTCCCTGTATAGTATAGACACTCTATAGTATAGACACCCTATTCCCTACACAGTATAGATCCTGGACTTCCTGACAGGTCATCCCCAGGTGGTAAGGGTAGGTAACAACACATCCGCAACGCTGATCCTCAACACAGGGGCCCCTCAGGGGTGCGTGCTCAGTCCCCTCCTGTAGTCCCTGTTCACTCACGGCTATATGGCCAGGCACGACTCCAGCACCATCATTAAGTTTGCCGATGACACAACAGTGGTAGGCCTGATCACCGACAACAACGAGACAGCCTATAGGGAGGAGGTCCGAGACCTGGTTGTGTGGTGCCAGGACAACAACCTCTCCCTCAATGTGATCAAGACCAAGGAGATGATTGTGGACTACAGGAAAAGGAGGACCGAGCACGCCCTCATTCTCATCCACAGGGTTGTAGTAGAGCAGGTTGAGAGCTTCAAGTTCCTTGGAGTCCACATCACCAACAAACTAACATGGTACAAGCACACCAGGACAGTCGTGAAGAGGACACCACAAAACATATTCCCTCTCAGGAGACTAAAACGTTTTGGCATGGGTCCTCAGATCCTCAAAAGGTTCTACAGCTGCACCATCGAGAGCATCCTGACTGGTTGCATCACTGCCTGGTGTGGCAACTGCTCCACCTCCGTCCGCAAGGCACTACAGAGGGTAGTGCGTACGGCCAAGTACATCACTGGGGCCGAGCTTCCTGCCATCCAGGACCTCTATACCAGGCGGTGTCAGAGGAAGGCCCAGTACATCACTGGGGCTGAGCTTCCTGCCATCCAGGACCTCTATACCAGGCGGTGTCAGAGGAAGGCCCAGTACATCACTGGGGCCGAGCTTCCTGCCATCCAGGACCTCTATACCAGGCGGTGTCAGAGGAAGGCCCTAAAAATTGTCAAAGACTCCAGTCATAGACTGTTCTCTCTGCTACCACACGGCAAGCGGAACCGGAGCGCCAAGTCTAGATCCAAGACGCTTCTAAACAGAAAATTGTATTTGATCTCCACGGACCCCTAGGGGGCCGCAGAGCCCAGGTTGACTACCCCTGCTCTAAAGAAGAGGGTCCAGTCAGTGCATACCACT
>NW_025745739.1:0-7500 GCF_021184085.1 Oncorhynchus gorbuscha | reverse complement strand
GATGAAATGCTTCTCTCCTCTCTCTTCCAGAGAGAGAGATAGAGAGAGAGAGAGAGAGAGAGAGAGAGAGAGAGAGAGAGAGAGAGAGAGAGAGAGAGAGAGAGGAGGAGAGAGAAGAGAGGAGGGAGATGGAGAGAGAGAGAGAGAGAGAGAGAGAGAGAGAGAGAGGGAGAGAAGAGAGAGAGAGAGAGAGAGAGAGATAGTGGAGGAGAGAGAGAGAGAGGTGGGGAGAGAAAGAGATGTATGGAGGAGAGAGATAGAGAGAGGAGAGAACCAGATACTTTAATAGAAACAGAGAATTATAACAGAACCCACGTTGGAGGATAGAGATAGAAGGTAGCAAACCAGATGAATTATAACAAACCCACTTGTACAGGGAACCAAACAGCAAACACAATCAGAACACTCTGTACACACACACACACACACACAGAACACACACACACACACACACACACACACACACACACACACACACACACACACACACACACACACACACACACACACACACACACACACACACACACACACACACACACACTCACAGATAATGTAATGTCTACACTTCCCCAAACCTCACCTCACCAATCTGTTCCTCAGACCTGAACCAGACCAGAACCAGACGCTCTGTACAGAACCAAACACCAGAACCAGACGCTCTGTACAGAACCAAACACCAGAACCAGACGCTCTGTACAGAACCAAACACCAGAACCAGATGCTCTGTACAGAACCAAACACCAGAACCAGACGCTCTGTACAGAACCAAACACCAGAACCAGATGCTCTGTACAGAACCAAACACCAGAACCAGATGCTCTGTACAGAACCAAACACCAGAACCAGACGCTCTGTACAGAACCAAACACCAGAACCAGACGCTCTGTACAGAACCAAACACCAGAACCAGATGCTCTGTACAGAACCAAACACCAGAACCAGATGCTCTGTACAGAACCAAACACCAGAACCAGAACCAGACTCTGTACAGAACCAAACACCAGAACCAGACGCTCTGTACAGAACCAAACACCAGAACCAGACGCTCTGTACAGAACCAAACACCAGAACCAGATGCTCTGTACAGAACCAAACACCAGAACCATGACCAGACGCTCTGTACAGAACCAAACACCAGAACCAGATGCTCTGTACAGAACCAAACACCAGAACCAGACGCTCTGTACAGAACCAAACACCAGAACCAGATGCTCTGTACAGAACCAAACACCAGAACCAGACGCTCTGTACAGAACCAAACACCAGAACCAGATGCTCTGTACAGAACCAAACACCAGAACCAGATGCTCTGTACAGAACCAAACACCAGAACCAGATGCTCTGTACAGAACCAAACACCAGAACCAGACGCTCTGTACAGAACCAAACACCAGAACCAGATGCTCTGTAGAGAACCAAACACCAGAACCAGACGCTCTGTACAGAACCAAACACCAGAACCAGATGGTCTGTACAGAACCAAACACCAGAACCAGACGCTCTGTACAGAACCAAACACCAGAACCAGACGCTCTGTACAGAACCAAACACCAGAACCATGACCAGACACTCTGTACAGAACCAAACACCAGAACCAGATGCTCTGTACAGAACCAAACACCAGAACCATGACCAGACGCTCTGTACAGAACCAAACACCAGAACCAGACGCTCTGTACAGAACCAACACCAGAACCAGACGCAGATGCAATAAAATGCTAATTAATTACTTAAAAATCATACAATGTGATTTTCTGGATTTTTGTTTTAGATTCCGTCTCTCACAGTTGAAGTGAACCTATGATAAAAATTACTGACCATACTGGGTAGGAAGGACTTCATTGGTACTGTCCCAAAATGACCCCTAGGCACGGAGTCTTACTCCCTATCCCCTACACTCTATTCCCTAGCACTTACACCCTATTCCCTAGCTCTTACTCCCTATCCCCTACTCTCTATTCCCTAGCTCTTACTCCCTATACCGTATCCCCTACACCCTATACCCTAGCTCTTACTCCCTATCCCCTATTCCCTAGCTCTTACTCCCTATACCATATCCCCTACACCCTATTCCATAGCTCTTACTCTCTATTCCCTAGCTCTTACTCCCTATCCCCTACACTCTATTCCCTAGCTCTTACTCCCTATACCATATCCCCTACACCCTATTCCATAGCTCTTACTCCCTATCCCCTAGCTCTTACTCCCTATCCCATATCCCCTACACCCTATTCCATAGCTCTTACTCCCTATACCATATCCCCTACACCCTATCCCCTAGCTCTTACTCCCTATACCATATCCCCTACACCCTATCCCCTAGCTCTTACTCCCTATACCATATCCCCTATTCCCTAGCTCTTACTCCCTATACCATATCCCCTACACCCTATCCCCTAGCTCTTACTCCCTATACCATATCCCCTACACCCTATCCCCTAGCTCTTACTCCCTATACCATATCCCCTACACCCTATTCCATAGCTCTTACTCCCTATACCATATCCCCTACACCCTATTCCCTAGCTCTTACTCCCTATACCATATCCCCTACACCCTATCCCCTAGCTCTTACTCCCTATACCATATCCCCTACACCCTATTCCATAGCTCTTACTCCCTATACCATATCCCCTACACCCTATTCCATAGCTCTTACTCCCTATTCCATAGCTCTTACTCCCTATACCATATCCCCTACACCCTATTCCATAGCTCTTACTCCCTATTCCATAGCTCTTACTCCCTATACCATATCCCCTACACCCTATTCCATAGCTCTTACTCCCTATCCCATATCCCCTACACCCTATCCCCTAGCTCTTACTCCCTATACCATATCCCCTACACCCTATTCCCGAGCTCTTACTCCCTATCCCCTAGCTCTTACTCCCTATCCCATATCCCCTACACCCTATTCCATAGCTCTTACTCCCTATTCCATAGCTCTTACTCCCTATCCCATATCCCCTACACCCTATTCCATAGCTCTTACTCCCTATCCCATATCCCCTACACCCTATTCCATAGCTCTTCCTCCCTATCCCATATCCCCTACACCCTATACCATATCCCCTACACCCTATCCCCTAGCTCTTACTCCCTATACCATATCCCCTACACCCTATTCCATAGCTCTTACTCCCTATCCCCTAGCTCTTACTCCCTATCCCATATCCCCTACACCCTATTCCATAGCTCTTACTCTCTATTCCCTAGCTCTTACACCCTATTCCCTAGCTCTTACTCTCTATTCCCTAGCTCTTACACCCTATTCCCTAGCTCTTACTCTCTATTCCCTAGCTCTTACACCCTATTCCCTAGCTCTTACTCTCTATTCCCTAGCTCTTACTCTCTATTCCCTAGCTCTTACTCTCTATTCCATAGCTCTTACTCCCTATCCCCTATTCCCTAGCTCTTACTCCCTATCCCCTACTCTCTATTCCATAGCTCTTACTCCCTATCCCCTACACTCTATTCCATAGCTCTTACTCCCTATCCCCTACACTCTATTCCATAGCTCTTACTCCCTATCCCCTACACTCTATTCCCTAGCTCTTACTCCCTATCCCCTATTCCCTAGCTCTTACTCCCTATCCCCTACACTCTATTCCCTAGCTCTTACTCCCTATCCCGTATCCCCTACACCCTATTCCCTAGCTCTTACTCCCTATCCCCTACACTCTATTCCCTAGCTCTTACTCCCTATACCATATCCCCTACACCCTATTCCATAGCTCTTACTCCCTATCCCCTAGCTCTTACTCCCTATCCCATATCCCCTACACCCTATTCCATAGCTCTTACTCCCTATACCATATCCCCTACACCCTATCCCCTAGCTCTTACTCCCTATACCATATCCCCTACACCCTATCCCCTAGCTCTTACTCCCTATACCATATCCCCTATTCCCTAGCTCTTACTCCCTATACCATATCCCCTACACCCTATCCCCTAGCTCTTACTCCCTATACCATATCCCCTACACCCTATCCCCTAGCTCTTACTCCCTATACCATATCCCCTACACCCTATTCCATAGCTCTTACTCCCTATACCATATCCCCTACACCCTATTCCCTAGCTCTTACTCCCTATACCATATCCCCTACACCCTATTCCATAGCTCTTACTCCCTATTCCATAGCTCTTACTCCCTATACCATATCCCCTACACCCTATTCCATAGCTCTTACTCCCTATTCCATAGCTCTTACTCCCTATACCATATCCCCTACACCCTATTCCATAGCTCTTACTCCCTATCCCATATCCCCTACACCCTATCCCCTAGCTCTTACTCCCTATACCATATCCCCTACACCCTATTCCCGAGCTCTTACTCCCTATCCCCTAGCTCTTACTCCCTATCCCATATCCCCTACACCCTATTCCATAGCTCTTACTCCCTATTCCATAGCTCTTACTCCCTATCCCATATCCCCTACACCCTATTCCATAGCTCTTACTCCCTATCCCATATCCCCTACACCCTATTCCATAGCTCTTACTCCCTATCCCATATCCCCTACACCCTATACCATATCCCCTACACCCTATCCCCTAGCTCTTACTCCCTATACCATATCCCCTACACCCTATTCCATAGCTCTTACTCCCTATCCCCTAGCTCTTACTCCCTATCCCATATCCCCTACACCCTATTCCATAGCTCTTACTCTCTATTCCCTAGCTCTTACACCCTATTCCCTAGCTCTTACTCTCTATTCCCTAGCTCTTACACCCTATTCCCTAGCTCTTACTCTCTATTCCCTAGCTCTTACACCCTATTCCCTAGCTCTTACTCTCTATTCCCTAGCTCTTACTCTCTATTCCCTAGCTCTTACTCTCTATTCCATAGCTCTTACTCCCTATCCCCTATTCCCTAGCTCTTACTCCCTATCCCCTACTCTCTATTCCATAGCTCTTACTCCCTATCCCCTACACTCTATTCCATAGCTCTTACTCCCTATCCCCTACACTCTATTCCATAGCTCTTACTCCCTATCCCCTACACTCTATTCCCTAGCTCTTACTCCCTATCCCCTATTCCCTAGCTCTTACTCCCTATCCCCTACACTCTATTCCCTAGCTCTTACTCCCTATCCCGTATCCCCTACACCCTATTCCCTAGCTCTTACTCCCTATCCCCTACACTCTATTCCCTAGCTCTTACTCCCTATCCCGTATCCCCTACACCCTATTCCCTAGCTCTTACTCCCTATCCCGTATCCCCTACACCCTATTCCCTAGCTCTTACTCCCTATCCCCTACACCCTATTCCCTAGCCCCTACACCCTATTCCCTAGCTCTTACTCTCTATCCCGTATCCCCTCTACCCTATTCCCTAGCTCTTACTCTCTATTCCCTAGCTCTTACACCCTATTCCCTAGCTCTTACACCCTATTCCCTAGCTCTTACTCTCTATTCCCTAGCTCTTACTCTCTATCCCGTATCCCCTACACCCTATTCCCTAGCTCTTACACCCTATTCCCTAACTCTTACTCTCTATTCCCTAGCTCTTACTCTCTATCCCGTATCCCCTACACCCTATTTCATAGCTCTTACTCTCTATTCCCTAGCTCTTACACCCTATTCCATAGCTCTTACTCTCTATTCCCTAGCTCTTACTCTCTATCCCGTATCCCCTACACCCTATTCCCTAGCTCTTACTCTCTATTCCCTAGCTCTTACACCCTATTCCCTAGCTCTTACTCTCTATTCCCTAGCTCTTACACCCTATTCCCTAGCTCTTACTCTCTATTCCCTAGCTCTTACTCTCTATTCCCTAGCTCTTACTCTCTATTCCCTAGCTCTTACACCCTATTCCCTAGCCCTTACACCCTATTCCCTAGCTCTTACTCCCTATCCCTATCCCGTATCCCCTACACCCTATTCCCTAGCTCTTACTCTCTATTCCCTAGCTCTTACTCTCTATTCCCTAGATCTTACACCCTATTCCCTAGTCCTTACACCCTATTCCCTAGCTCTTACTCCCTATCCCTATCCCGTATCCCCTACACCCTATTCCCTAGCCCTTACACCCTATTCCCTAGCCCTTACACCCTATTCCCTATCTCTTACTCCCTATCCCTATCCCGTATCCCCTACACCCTATTCCCTAGCACTTACACCCTATTCCCTAGCTCTTACTCCCTATCCCTATCCCATATCCCCTACACCCTATTCCCTAGCTCTTACTCTCTATTCCCTAGCTCTTACTCCCTATCCCTTACTCCCTATCCCCTAGCCCTTACACCCTATCCCTTACTCCCTATCCCCTAGCCCTTACTCCCTATCCCCTAGCCTTTACACCCTTACTCCCTATCCCTTACACCCTATCCCTTACTCCCTATCCCCTAGCCCTTACACCCTATCCCTTACACCCTATCCCCTAGCCTTTACACCCTTACTCCCTATCACCTACACCCTATCCCCTACTCCCTATCCCCTAGCCTTTACACCCTATCCCCTTGCCCTTATACCCTTGCACCCTATCCCTTACACCCTATCCCTTACTCCCTATCCCCTATCCCTTACTCCCTATCCCCTAGCCTTTACACCCTATCCCCTAGCCTTTACTCCCTATCCCCTAGCCCTTACTCCCTATCCCCTAGCACTTACTCCCTATCCTCTAGCCCTTACACCCTATCCCCTACAACCTATCCCTTGCCCTTACTCCCTATCCCCTAAATCTTACACATATCCCCTAACTCTTACTCCCTATCCACTAGCCCTTACACCCTATCCCCTAGCCATTACTCCCTATCACCTAGCTCTTACTCCCTATCCCCTAGCTCTTACTCCCTATCCCCAAGCCCTTACTCCCTATCCCCTAAGTTTTACACCCTATCCCCTAACTCTTACTCCCTATCCACTACCCCTTACTCCCTATCCCCTAGCTCTTACTCTCTATCCCCTAGCTCTTACTCCCTAGCCACTAGCCCTTAGCATTCTCACATAGGTGTTCCTTTTGTCCAGATGGGAAAGGGCAGTGTGGAGTGTAATAGAGATGGCATCATCTGTGGATCTGTTGGGGTGATATGTAAATTGGAGTGGGTCTAGGGTTTCTGTGCCTTTCAAAGCACTTCATGGCTACAGATGTGAGTGCTACGGGGCGGTAGTCATTTAGAGAGGTTACCTTGGCGTTCTTGGGCACAGGGACTATGGTGGTCTGCTTGAAACGTGTATGGTTTTACAGACTGGGTCAGGGGAGAGGTTGAACATCTCATCGAATGGAATAGTATCACTGCAGGCTGGCAGGCTGGCTGCTTGGCAGCTTGGCGCTGTCACTGTGCCTCTGCCTGGAGATAGCAGGGGTATAAGGGACAGATGCCCGTTTGGAGCCGGGTGATAGATGCCAGGGACATGACAGAACCAGACGTCGCCTCCGGAGAGGAGAAGAGGAGGGCAGGTGGCTGAGAATGGAGGGATAGAGGGATGATGAAGAAGTGTAGAGGCTGTGAGGTGTCGGAGCAGAACAGAGATGAACAC